>NC_070636.1:1127793-1197793 GCF_947347685.1 Pleuronectes platessa | reverse complement strand
CTCTCTTTTCATTCGCTCCCTCACTTTCCACTTTCTTCTGTTTTACCTTCTCACAGAGTCGACGCTGATTTCGTTAGAGATTTAGATTCATTTAGATAAAACAAGTTCAGAAACTGAAACAGAATCAATGATCTTTACCTCAGGAGTAACTTGATTAATATAATATGATAAAAACATAACAACAAACTCTACCCACCTCGTCTCAGTGGTGTGAAAGTCCCTGTTCACACCTGGTGTCACAGGACGTTGTTCTCAGACCTCTGGATCTCATGGATTCACTCTGGAGCTGGAACATCAGACTCTCTCTAGTTAATGAGCGGACGGTTCAGTCGCTGGAGGCTGATAGAGCAGCTGAGCTAACTGCTCTGGATGGAGAAGGTGTCACGTTGCTCTGAGTTTCCAGAGGAGAACAACAAATGAAAGATGCTCACAGACTCTTTCATGATCCTGTGAGTGTCGGATCGATACCGCTGATTAAATCTGGTATTGACACAGTTTGTCAGGAGTCGGGCTGTTTACACTGCAGTCGTCTCCAATATGAGTTCAGCATTAATCTGGCATGTACCCAGTTTCTGGTACACACACACACACACACACACACACACACACGCCTCAGAGGTCATTTATCACTACCTGTGGAGCTAACCTTCTATTAGCATTGTTACTGTACTAAACATTTAAGGTCTCAATCGTATGATTACTGATTGATTGACAGCTAGTGCCGTCCAATGGGTGCAGGTGTCAGGTGTTGGTGGGTGTGCAGTCAGGCTCCGCCCCCCGCTTCTCCAAATATGGTTACTTCTGGTTTCAAAAACCAAGATGGCGCTGAACAAAGTGTCAAACTGAGGCTTCAAACCCACGTTTGACGTCCAGTGAGTTGACACCTGAAGGTGAAAGTTGTGAGCGGTGAAGAAAACTTTTTATTTCTGAATGTATGAAAATAAAGAGACGTGTTTTCTACTCGATTGTTTGGAAAACTGTTTATCTCATATATAACATGAGCGAAGTTTCTAAAGTATTAAAAGAAGCCATCAACGTGGTGCTGCTCAGCTCCGTGGGAGACACACACACACTTTGTGTTATCTTGCGATGTGAACAACCACCTGTAGAGAAAACAACACATCGTATTTACAACAAAATATTCCTGTTACTTTTGTCTTGAGAAATGCAGTTTAAGTCTTTTAAATGACGTCCCTGCCGACAGCTCACGTCCGTCCTCCTACGCCTCGCTGTCTTCTCTCCATCTGTTTCTCTCTCTGCCAAACTAACCACGGGTTCGTAATCACCGGCTCCGCGTCGGAGAACAAAGCTAACGGCACATTCTCCCGATCAGGGGGTCCTATTATCGCCCCTCTTCATCGCTAATGGTTCGGTTTTACCTGCCAGAGTTCAGCTAAAGTAGAGCTTCCACTCAGGAGGCAGAGTCGCTGCCGCACCGACGACTCAATACCTTTTGTACGAACACATCCATATGCAGATGAGCAGCAGGGACCCATGCCGGGCTCGATCGGGAGGAGCTCAGAGTTTCTCTTGTTGTGTTTGCTTGTTAGTGTTGCAGTGGAGATTACAGCGATTTGATCCTTTAAAACAGAACAGTGTGAACCCAGGACACGAGGAGACAGAGCTCAGAGAGGGTTTGTGAGATAGAAACTTTATCAAGCAAAGCGTTAATTAGAGGTTAGTGAAAAACCTCAGTGTGACAGAATCAATCTCACAGACTCACAACGATAATAAACTTCCAACAACTGATTGTTGAACAGGACGAAAATCTGATCTGACAGATATAAAGAGGAAGAGGAGGTGGAATCAAACCGGCATGAGGAAGACGGATATTTATGAATGAAGAAGACTATAATGAGAGAGGAAGATCTTACATGCATTTCATCTTTAATTGCATCACACAACAATATTGTGAAGTTTAAAACCATCCTGCTTTTCCCAGATGTCTGAATTCCCTCTCGTCATATATATATAATTTTTTTTCGAAGTGAAGAATGAAGTTGTTTATGAAATAACAAACATTCAAACGTCACGCTTCAGCAGTCTTAGTTATATTCTTATAAATTTACATCCTTTCTAAATTGAAGTCTCGTCTTTTTGTTTCCCCCGGACAGAGTTTTAACTTTGGTTCGTTGCCACTCGATTTGACCCAGAATGCTGATGCATCACATTCGGTCACGACAGTAAATCACACAACTAGTGAGGGGAAGATTCAAAGAACATTTTTACTTTCAGATTAAACTCCGGAGATTCTCCAGAGCTGATCTGCAGCGGCTGCATGTGTGAACACAGATGTCCCATTGGATCCTACAGACTTGATTCACGATTCTAATGCGACAGATGCAAAAAACATATTAATAACACAAATATCTCAGGATGAGCAAGAGGAGCCGACAAAAGAGTTGAAATGTCACATCCTGCCTCTTCCTACTGCACCTGAACGCTCCGGAGAGTTGTGTGTTTTTGTGCGTTGCTCCTGTGAGAAACAAAAACTCCGCAGAGCGTCCAGACACGACCCCCCCCCCCCCCCCCCCCGACTTCCGTGTCTGAAAACGGTTTCGAAAGTGTTGGAGCTGACGTGTTCGGGCGAGATGATGTCGGCCAGCGACTCACCTCCGAGCTCGGCGTCGCATCACAAGTGTGTTTGTTCTACACTGATGAGCGGTTTGCAGAAAAACACACAAACACACACTCGTCTGAACCCAAGTGGGGAATAGTCTCTCTCAGCTGCTCGCTGTGTCTTACTGTGTAATCAACAGGGGTTGGAAAATTACTCTGCAGAGCTTATTACACACAGACAGACACACACAGACACACACACCCACACACACACAGACACACACACCTGGAGCCAGCCCCTTGTTGTTCTCAGTGGTTCCTATTTGAAGCTGTGATTGCTCTTCACCAAACACTCTCTTTCTATTGTGTCTTAAACGCTGTTTTGTCTCGGGTGTGTGTTTCTGCTCCAGACTCTGAATCAGCAGCTGATGTGTTTGTTCATCAACAACAACCTCGTTAACTCGGTAATAACAGACTCCAGCGCGGTGGTGACAACAGCGTTAGCTACATCCAGCTAATTCCCAGTTACAATAACAGCAGCAGATAAATAATAATTATACCAGTAACCCTGTTAACTGGGGCTGAATGTTAACACCTCGACATCGATGTGTGTAATTACAAACAGAAGCTCAGGACTCTTTCACACCTGGGTCGGTTCAGACCTTCAGACTTTTCAGTTTAGTCTGAACCAATCAGAGTCAGGTATAGGGAGACTCCGCCCACGTAGGGACGTACGTTTGTCAGACAGAATTCTTTCGTCCCTAAATTACAAAGTGAAACCTAAACTAACAGATCAGATGAAGCGTCTCTGTTAAGACGTCCTGAGCAGAGACAGCAGGACAGAGACGTCCTGAGCAGAGACAGCAGAGACAGAGACCTCAGCAGTGGGGACAGAGACCTCAGCTCAGACACTGACGTCCACTCGTCCCTGCAGCAGTTGACGAACGAACACACGACATCTCTTTCATTGATCTGTACACTTCTGAGGGGAAATGATTAATGGCCATGTATGTATTGATTGATATGCTGCTTTGCATGATGGGATATCGACACAACAAGGAGTCCTCACACCAACGCTCCAACAATTTTTTTTTATCTCCCTCTCTTCTGTCGTCTTCCAGAAAATCTTCTCAGACCATCCCGGTCCCAGTTCCTCCCAGCAGAACCAGTCGGCCGGTGTTCACGCCCTGCTGGTGGGTGGTCGCGGCGCGGTGGAGAACCCCCGCTCGGCCCTGAGCCCGCTGACCAACTCGCTCCTGGAGCAGCTGGAGGCGCGCATCAAGGAGCTGAAGGCCTGGCTGCGAGACACCGAGCTCCTCATCTTCAACTCGTGTCTCAGACAAGACAAGGACGCCTCGGAGCAGCTGCAGAGCTTCAAGGTAGGAGGAGCGGGGGTGTTCAGGGAGAGGCTCTCCTGATGTTCTCCATCAGAGGCAGGATCATAAAACACAAAGCTCATGGAAAAGGTTCAGCGTCACCAATAATTCCAGAAAAAGTTCTAGTTGGGATAATAAAGTTTCATATGAACAAATTGAATAAGTGAAAATCAAGTTCAGTTCGTGAGACAACTTTAAAGATTCCAATATCTTTCGGTTATTCCTGAAGTTCCTGGTTCAGGAAACCACATATTATTAAATACAGAGAACTCAACTCCTTGAATAAAGTTAGTCCTGGAATTTAATATTTGAATTTGATATATGTTTTGCTCATAAATTCAAAATGGACATTTCCTGACCTCCACCTCCACCACAAAGAAACATAACAGGAAACAAATCTCACAGATTCATCCAATAGCATATTTTTGAAGTAGTTGTTATATTTGTATGTGTTGCTCTCTGCAATGTGATAATTTGCTGTAATAGATATTATCACATAACACATTATCAAAAACTTAATAATGTGTCGCTACCATCAGGAAGCGTTGGTCCTGATCCCCAGAGCTGAACTAGCCACAGCAGCTAACTTAGCTAGTGGAGAAATAACATGAAACTTATTTTTTTTAATTTTTAAACTGTCATTGGTTGGTTGTAGTTTTTAGGAGGAAACTCAATATCACAGTTCCAGTAAATGATCAAAGGAAAGAGTAAAACATTCAGATGTTTATTCATGTACATTCCCACTTAACTTTTCTCCCCTAACTTTTGTTATTATCAGATATAAGTGACAAAGCTTTGTCTAATCAACAATAAGCTTTAGAAAAAACACTGGTTCACTGTGTGTGTGTGTGTGTGTGTGTGTGTGTGTGTGTGTGTGTGTGTGTGTGTGTGTGTGTGTGTGTGTGTGTGTGTGTGTTGTTGATAAGTAAAGTCGCACATCGTCTTAATGAGGCCAGATGAGCGCACGGCTGTTTGGAGGCGATGGATTGTGTAGAGGAAACAGCAGTTAGCCTCAGAAGCCACGGGACGCTAACAGGATATTAATCAGACAACATCACACACCGAACAGCTAGCTGCGCTGATTAGCCTAGCCCCGCCGTGTGACTGACAACCAGACACACACACACACACACACACACACACACACACACACACACACACACACACACACAGTCATACAAGCGCTCCAGCTGAGTCAGAAATGTACACAAGCAGACGTGCATTAATTCATGCATGTATGCCGACCCATACTGACAAGCAACGCACACTTTCACACTGATGAACACACACACACATTCAAAGAAATATGCAAATGAGGAACCATCACACATAAATAAATGAATTCGTACAAGTTTAAACATGACAACACACAAACACACGGATGATGAAAATATGCAGATGAATTCAGTCACACAAAGTTTCCAACGACGACAACGACAAACGAGATGGATCCATACGATTTATTGATAAAGAGAAAAACACACTTTTATTTGAACGTGTGTTTTCTAATCGTCTCAAACTGTTTTACTGCAACATCACATCTCATTGAAGTTATGATCAATCCAGACATGAAGGAATCAACAGTTTCCATCAGTGTCCTGTTGAGTTTAACACCATCAGAGCTCGGTGAGGACGTCTCGTCCCCTCGTCTCGTTGAAGGGACGTTTGATGCTGAAGCTCTTCTTCTGTTGGAGGGAACCCCCCCGATGATCGAGGACTTTGAGGCGATGACCTTAAGCTGCAGCACTTCTCCTTTGCGTCCGGTCGCTGACCTTTGCATCGTGACTGTTAAACATCATTCTCCATCTCGCTTCATATCATCTCCCTAATGTGGCCTCTTGAATAAAGTCGTAAAACGCAACATTAAGACATAATCGGTCGGCTTTTATAGGTCTTACACTCCACCCCCCCCCCCCCCCCCGACCTCTGCTACTTGCAGGTTATTGTTATTTGCAAGGGGTCGATTTCAGACTTCTCTGAAATTTGTCTTTCATCACATATGAAGAACACAGCAGGAGATTCTCTGATCAGATGAGTTTACAACAACAGGAAATCCTCTCAAATTCCACTGCTCATCACTGGCGTCGGCACTTTTCACCGAAAGCTCTCAAATCTCCTTGATTTTACAAGCTGACGTCTCTTCAGGCGTCTTCTACGTGTGAGGCTCCTCTTCTTCTACCTGAGATATTTATATCCTGGTTTTCTGCCGGACTTCACTTCTTCCTGAGGAGAACTTCCTGCTGTTCTCTCATTTGGACTTTACCCAGAGCTTTTATTAGAAGGTTTTATTAGTTTCTACTCACGTTACTTCACAGCGGATGTGATGAATGGATGAGCTCCAACCCCCCCGACACACTCAGTCTGAGGAAAGGTTGATGGATTGGTCTCAGAGAAGGAATCTACATGTGATTGCACATGACTTCCTCTTTTCCAAGAGAGCTGATTGGTCAGGAGGTCATTCATTATATATATTACATATTATTACCACCATCATAACCACAGACTGAATAAAGATGGACTTTCTCCACTTCCTGAAACAATCTCGACATTTGGCCAAAATATCTGTCTGAGTCTGAGCAGCAGAGATCAGGGGGCGGAGCCTAGGCATCGACCGATCCAGAGTCAATCTCAGCTGTCAATCATGAAGTCTTATCCCGTTTGTCATATCGTTAATAAACTAATTAAAAGCAAACTGATCAGAAACATGAAACAAACATCAGTGAGATGAGAACGACCTGAAATGACTGATTCTATTTAATGAATACTTCAATTTACGTAGTTACCAAACATACGTCTATAGAATCATTATGATTATTGATTTGCTTATTAAGCGAACGTCAGGGTCAAGTTATGGATGGGTCACACACACACACACACACACACACACACTGTGGCTGCCTCAATGATGAAACTGTATAGAAACGAGACTCGATCTGAAGAAAGTGAGTCGAGCCGCTCGTACTTTTGATCCTTGTCACAGCTCTCAGTGGGAAGCCATTGATTTCTGGCAGAAAGAGGCTGTGAGCTTCTGGAGAAATGAAGATTGGAAATATTGATAGCAGTCATTTGTATGGAGAGAGAGAGAGAGAGAGGGGGGGGACTAAATGGAGAGAAGGGACTCCATTTTAAGAGAAGTCGACTCCATTTCACTGATCATTTGTCTGTTTCCGGCGTCCGGACTCGTAAATGGGTTCGATTTCTGGGCCTCAGCTTATTACTGTAAGGACGTGTGAGAGGCAGTGTGGGTCTGCAGGAGTCACAAGGGCAAACACACACACTTAAAAACACACACACACACACACTTAAACACACACACACACACACACACTTAAACACACACACACACAGATATACAAAATACACATCCACACCAATGTACACAAGCATTTTAAAGATGCTGCTTTAACATTGTGACATGTATCCTTAGATGAACCAGGAGCTTAAACACAGTGGTTTCACCTCTGGCACCTGTCAAGGAACATCTCAGAAACATATCAGGAGCATATCAGGAGCATTTCAGGAGCATGTCAGGAACATGTGAGGGGCATATTAGGAACATATCAGGAACATATCAGGAGCATATCAGGAGCATTTCAGGAGCATGTCAGGAACATGTGAGGGGCATATTAGGAACATATCAGGAGCATATCAGGAGCATTTCAGGAGCATGTCAGGAACATGTGAGGGGCATATTAGGAACATATCAGGAGCATGTCAGGAACATATCAGGAACATGTCAGGAACATGTCAGGAACATATCAGGAACATGTCAGGAACATGTCAGGAACATATCAGGAACATATCAGGAACATGTCAGGAACATATCAGGAACATATCAGGAGCATGTCAGGAACATGTGAGGAGCATATCAGGAACATATCAGGAGCATGTCAGAAGCATGTCAGGAACATGTGAGGAGCATCTCAGGAACATATCAGGAACATGTCAGGAGCATCTCAGGAACATATCAGTATCATCTCAGGAACATCTCAGGAACATCTCAGGAACATGTCAGGAACATATCAGAAGGTCTGAAAGCAGCTTCCAAGTCGTCTGTAGCTTCATGGTTCATGTTGATGTTCATCACAGGCAGGAGCCTCCTCCATGGAACCAGCCTGTGTTTCTGTATTTCCTCTCAAAGTCTGTCTGCACCGTTCTGTTCTCTCTACACTACGTTTTCCTTTTTTCTAAACACTTAATCCCTCACTCCTCCTCCTCCTCCTCCTCCTCCTCCTCCTCCTCCTCCTGCTCCACCTGCCTGCCTGCAACCTGGCTCTTAATTGAATTAGTGCTCCTTTAAGATACGGCATCGGCCAAACGTTCCTCCAGCCGCCCCCGGCCTCCGATGACTCTATTGTAGCAGAGACGCTCTGGGGCCGGACACACCGAGAATTAATAGAATGAGCCTGACTCACTCACACACACACACACACACACACACACAGACACACACACACACACAGGTACAGACACACACACACCTGCTCTGGAGTGTGGACGCAGAATAAAAATAGATCTCCCACACTGCTCCAGAAGGTTAACTGTGGCCTGTCGCTGCTTCTCTCCTCACTTCATCTAATTAGTTGGATTTTATATCCACGAGTTTCAAGGATTTTATAAAGTCAACGTTGATTATTTATTTTTCTTTTGGCAAATTTGATTCTGAGATGAATTGTTTTTCTATCAAATATTGTAAAGACAGAGATCGCATTTAGATTAAAAAACCTCTAGTGGCGTGGAGGGGAGATGCGCAAATCACACGTGTTCGATTTGCGCACACACCGGGCGGCACTTGCCTGATTACGGCACGTGAGGTGAGTGAGCACGGGTGAGGAAATAAAGGTCCGCGATTTCCGGCCGGGCTAGGAAGGGTTTGTGCATTGGAGGACACGAGAGCACGCATTGGTTTTCAACCTAATCCTGATCCTAATCCTAAATCCGAATAAGACTACGGAATGTTTGTTGGTCATGTTCAGAAAGATTCATGTTCAATAAAATCAAGGAGAAGGATTTGAGCTGTCCTGCGTCCTCTGTGTAACAGTGCCATTTCAAGTTGGGCAAGCACAGTTTAAAACATCACCCAGATAACTTGACAGTTGAAAACCAGCGGAGCAGCTTGGAGAAGTGGATAAAAGGCCTTGGAAGTCCAGGAAAAGCTGTTGACGCAGGAGAAGAGAGCTGTGCTGGTCCGTGAGGTCAAGATGGCGGAAGACGTCGTGGAGAAGACTGTGAAGCAGCTCAAGAAGGAGAGAACCGCTGCGAAAAGCACCTTCACCAGACAGGCCAACTTCCTCAGCAAAGGGGCAGACAGCATGGTGGAAGCAGAGCTGAGGGAGGAGTTCGCCGAGCTCTCAGACTGCCGGAAAATCGTTCTTGAAGCGAATGATGATTATAAGACAGGGCTTTTGGCTGAGTCTCAAGAGCCAGAAGAGGGAGACGTGGTTCTTGAAGAGAGGGAGGAGCTAGACGTTGAGAGAGCCGCTAACGAAGCAGAAGCAAGGTTTGGAGAGGTGAGAAGAATTGTCCAAACAAACCTGTGGTCCAGATATGGCCAATACGCTATCACAACTGCAATCACTGAAGGAGAGAAGGCCTGCAGTCGGGCGGAGAAGTTACCTGTGGAGAGTACTCACCTGGATGCATATGAGATGCACCTGACTCTACTGGAGAAAAGGATCAATGAGGCTGCCAGAGTTATGTCAAACTGGGAGCGGTGGATCCCCAAGGCTGAAAGAAAGGAGCTAGATGGCAGGGTCAAGGACCTGAAAGCTTTGAACGGCAACCTTGAACTGAGGAAGGCTGAGTTTGTCACTGCACGGAGGATGTCGAAGGATGCGCTGGCTGCAGGAGCCTCAGGACTTGAAGCAGTGAGAGCACATCCCCCGCCAGCAAAACCAATTGTCAGGATAAAACCAACCACACTGCCCATCTTTTCAGGCTGCAAAAGAGAATACCACAGATGGAAGAAAGACTGGGAGAGCCTTCAAAGACAGGGAGAGCCGTCTGGCTCAGCCGAGGTCAAGAAAATTCAACTCCTGGACAGCGTGGATGACAAGATTGGGAAGGATATCCGGCTGTCAACCTACAACACTGCAGAGGATATGTTCAGAGTCATGGACAACCGGTATGGAAATAAATCGACCATTGCCATAGAAATCCTGGAGGAGTTGGAGCAAATACCCCCTGCAAGGGGAAGCCAGCCAAGGAGAGTCATCGACCTGATCCAAGCAGTGGAAAAATCCCTAGCAGACCTCACAGAGCTGGGAATCTCTGGCGCAATCAAGAACCCTCTCGTCATTAAATCCATTGAGAGCAAGTTACCCGACTTTGTAAAGAGAGACTGGCTAGCCTTTATGGTAAATTCTAGCAATAATGTCACCACAGACAACCACTTTGACATGCTCCTGAAGTTCCTAAAGAATCAAGAAGAGATCCTAGAGAGACTTGACCAGCTAAGGTTTGTGGAGAAGATGGAGAAACCAGAACGTGGGAAGAAATATGAAAGAAAGTATGCTTCTACAAGAACCACAAAGAAAGGAGGGCTGGAAGATGTGTGTGTTGTCTGCGGTGATGGAAGGCACAGTGACAAGATTTTCTTCTGTAGAAAGTTCAAAGGGCTGAAGCTACAAGAGAAGAATGCTATTGTAAAGAAGCTGGGAGCATGCAGAAAATGTCTTGGATGTCATGAAGATGATGGATACTGCAGAGACACTTTCCTATGCAGGAACAAAGACTGTAAGAAGGGAGACTCCTCAGATCACCATTACTTTATTTGCCCCAATGGAGAAAACAAGAGTGGAAACGAGGAGAGAAGTGGGAAAGATGGCAGAAGAAAGAGCAAACTAACAGCCGAACAGGAAGGATTCTTGGCTGAGCTGTCCTCAGTGCAAGCAGAAAGGTGCAGAATGGCATTCACGAACAAAGCTACAGAGGGTGGCATGAAGAACCACCAGTCCCAGCTATTGAAGAAAAGTGGCCTGTGCGAGCTTCCTGTCATTATGATGCTGATGGAGGTAACTGCTAATGCTGGGCAGAAGATTGGAGCTCTTGTTGATCTTGCCTCAGACACAAACTATATCACCCATAAGGCTGCACACAGGCTGAGGCTGCGGAGTGAAGAAATAACCCTGGTTGTGCATGGTGTAGGCGGAATGACCATCAAGGTGAACACGGAAAGATATCTTCTTCGAGTCAGAGTGAAAACCCCCAAAGGAGCGGAGAAGGCTCATGAACTGATCTGTTACGGCCTGGATGAGATTGCCAAGGTGCACAAAGTTGTCAAGCCGGAAAAGTTGCAGAAGTTCTTCCCAGAAGTGAAGCTTGAGGAATTAAGGAGGCCGGAAAAGATTGATCTGCTCATCAGCCATCGCGAGGGAAGACTTGCTCCACAAAGGGTTAAAGTTGTTGGGGACCTCGTCTTGTGGGAGAGTCCATTGGGAATGACAGTGGGCGGAGCACACCCCAACCTGTTCGAGGAGATAGAGGTGGCAGCACATGAGTCCAGAACACACTTTGCTCGCTCCATGAGAACTGCTGCAGTCAAGTATGAGGAGATAGTTGAGAGCCCAAGTACTGAAGCAGCCCGTATGCAGCGAAAGGACAGTGCAAAGGAAACGGTTACAGCTGCTGCAAACCGTGAGTTCCTGGAGTGGTGGAGATGGGACAGCATCGGAGCAGCCTGTGAGCCAAAGTGTGGAGGATGTCGCTGTGGAAACTGCCAACCAGGAGGAAAGGAAATGACACTGGCTGAAGAAAGGGAGCTTGAAATAATAAAAGAAGGACTCACCTATGTCCAAGGAGACTCTCACACAACATCGCCGCATTGGGATGCAAAGTATCCATGGACAGAAGATCCTGCCTCGCTCCCCAACAACAAAGGTGCAGTTGAAGCTACATTCTTGAGAACAGAAAGACAACTAAGGAGGGAGCCAGAGTGGAAATCAGCATACAGAGCCCAGGTCCACGAGATGGTTGAGAGGGGCGCAGCCGTAAAACTCACTAATGAGGTCATCAGCAAGTGGACAGGACCAGTGTGGTATGTAAGCCATTTGGTGGCGCCAAACCCTCACTCAGTGACGACTCCAGTCCGGCTTGTGTGGAACAGCAGCCAGAAGTGCAGGGGAGTGAGCATGAGTGATATTCTGCTAAAGGGGCCAGATGTTTTAAACCCGATCAGAGCTGTGCTGCTGAGATTCAGAAGAGGTGTGTATGCTGCACTTGGAGACATCAGGAAGATGTATAATTCAGTGTGGCTAGAAGAGCGAGAGATGCATCTCCACCGATTCCTTTGGAGGGACAATCCAGATGAGGAGATGGGTCAATATGCCATCACAAGGGTGAACATTGGAGACAGACCAGCCGGTTGCATTGCACAGGTAGCTATGCGGGAGACAGCAAGATTGGCCATCTTTGCTCACATGGAAGAGGAGCGCAGAGTCCTGGAAAAGGACAGTTATGTGGATGACATTCTAACTTCCCATAACAGCCTGGAGGAACTAGACAAGATGACTGAAGGCGTTGAAGAAATTCTGAGAGCCGGAGGCTTCTTTCTGAAACCGTGGGTCCGGTCAGGCCAAAGTGGGAGGCCGGAGGCTGCAGCAAAGGTCCTGACATCAAGAGTGGAAGGGATGGAGAAGAAAACCTTCATCCTCCCAAACCAAATGAGGGATGAAGATAACAAAGCCCTGGGCATTGGATACAAGGTGGAGGAGGACAAGCTCTACATGATGACCTCGATCAACTTTTCCAAAAGGAAAAAGAAGATGAGAGTAGGCAAGGATCTTCTCAGAATGGAGGTGAAACCTGGAACGCCTAACCCGCTGACAAGAAGGGACCTGTTAAGCCAAGTAGCTGGACTCTATGACCCCATCGGTTTGGTATCACCTCTGAAACAGAAGGGCGCTATCCTTGTTAGGAGAGCATTCCAGGAGGCAGGAGGAGGGAAGTTGACCCGTGAGACCTGGGATAAACCACTGTCAGAGAGCCTCAGAGAAGAAGCCATTCAGCTGTTTGAGGAGTATGCGCAGCTTGGACAAGTTCAGTTTCAAAGAAGCCTGACACCAGCTCACTGGAAAGGGAAACCATGGGGAATCACATTCTCAGACGGGAGTGACAAATCATATGGAGCTGTGATGTACCTGAGGTGGAACACTAGTAAAGGAGTCGATATCCGGTTTGTAGAGTCGAAAGCCAAGCTGACTCCACTGGATCAGAAAGGGGAGGCCGTGAAGGCTGAGATCTGCGGCGCTGTCTTTGCAGCCAGGCTCAGGAAGTACGTTGAGAAGCATGGAGGCCTGGAGATAGAGCGATGGCTCCACCTGGTGGACAGTCAAACAGTCCTAGGAGCCATTCAAAGAGAGAGTTATGGGTACCAAACTTTCTTTGCGAACAGAGTGGGTGAAATCCAGAAGGCTGGCTCAGTTGAAGACTGGTGGTGGATCCCTGGAGAGCATAACATTGCTGACATCATTACAAGAGGAGGCACTCATGAAGATCTAAAGGAGGATTCCACATGGCAGGATGGGCCAGAGTTCCTAAAGTGGCCAGTGGAGGAGTGGCCTAAAAAGTCAGCAGGAGAGGTTGCAGTGCACGCTAGAGAGAGTGTCAACAGACTCCAGAGAAAGGCATTCTCAGCAGGAATGACAAGGGCTCAAGCTAAGATAAGCCAAGCAAGTGCCCCACAAAAAGACCTGAAGGATGAAAGTGGAGAGAAAAGTATGGCCGCTGATCCAGCTCTTCTGGCAGGAAGGGCACCCAGGAGATGGGAAATAAAGAACCTACTGGAAGTGAGGAATTACAGCTCCTTGTCCAAGCTGGTCAGGATCATCGCCTGGATATGGCGAGCTGCCAAGAAGTGGATAGAGATGAAAAGCCAGTCAAGAACTCAAGAAGCTAAGCATAAAGTGTCATCACTAAAGGAAAAGGCCAAGCAAACTGTGCTTACAGTGAGAGAGCGTGAAGATAGCCTCAGGGATCTCTTTAGTGAAGCTCAGGAAGGTGTAGCTTTTCCTGACACTACCCTAAGCAGACTGGCAGTATACAGAGATGCGGACTCTGAGCTCTTGGTTTGTGGAGGCAGGATTCAGATGTTTGATGAAGACAAAACTGCAGTGCCCATCTTACCATACGAGGCATGGGTGTCTACATTGCTGGCACAGGAAGCCCACAAGGCAAACCATGAGGGAATAGCAGGAACCTTGCTCAGGATGAGGAAAAAAGCCTGGGTAATCAAAGGTCGAAGAATTGCAAAACAAGTAGTAGACAGTTGTGTGGTATGCAGGAAAAACAGGGCAAAACAGTGCCAGCAGATCATGAGTGACTTGCCACCAGAGCGAACAGGCCCAGCATTGCCATTTGAGTTTACAACCATGGACCTGTTCGGACCTTATGAGGTAAAAGATGAAGTAAGGAAAAGGGTCAAACTCAAAGTCTGGGGGGTTGTATTCTGCTGCATGGCTTCAAGAGCCATACACACTGATGTTGTGAGTGACCAGTCTTCTGAGGGATTTCTGCTGGCCTACCAAAGATTCTCTGCACTGAGGGGACACCCTAGGAAATTGTGGACAGATCCTGGCACAAACTTTGTAGGGGCCAGACCTGCTCTGGAGGAGCTTCACAGATTTCTGAGCAGACAGAACAGGTCTCAGATTGAAGAGGAAGCTGTCAATCATGGAACAGAGTGGTCATGGAGGATTCACCCTGCAGACTCTCCCCACAGAAATGGAGCAGCAGAGGCAGCTGTCAAGATAGTGAAGCGAGCCCTGAACAACCTTGGTGGTGATGGAGTTCTCACATGGGGGGAATTCCAAACATTCCTCTTCATGGCAGCCAACCTGGCAAATGAAAGACCGATAGATGCCAGGATTCAAAGCCGAGAGGACTGTGTGGAATACATCAGTCCCAATTCCCTCATACTGGGACGAGCCAGCCCAAGAGGAGACCCGGGAGATTTCAAGTTTGAAGGTTACCCATACAAGAGACTCCAAACCATACAAGCAGAGGTCAGCAAATTCTGGAAGAAGTGGTGCCAGCTAGCTGGTCCTAACCTGTTCATAAGGAGCAAGTGGCACACAAGAGAGAGGAACGTTGCAGTGGGAGATGTGGTCTGGCTGGCTGACCAAAATGCCTTGAGGAGTCAATATAAATTGGCCAGGGTAGTCAGTGTTAATGCTGACCGAAGAGGAATCGTCAGAGATGTAAATGTGAGGACCTTTCCAAGCTACCCTGTTCCAGTCATGAAGCCAAGCACAGGGGACACAAGCAGACAAGGAGCCAGGAAACTCTTGAAGAGAATCCCTGTGTCCATTCTCTGCAGGGATGTGAGACGACTGGTCATCCTTCTTCCTGTTGAAGAGCAACAATAGAATGAATAGATAGAGTGTGACCTCCTTGGGTTGAGCAACCAGGAGGTCAAGTGGGAGGTGTAAAGACAGAGATCGCATTTAGATTAAAAAACCTCTAGTGGCGTGGAGGGGAGATGCGCAAATCACACGTGTTCGATTTGCGCACACACCGGGCGGCACTTGCCTGATTACGGCACGTGAGGTGAGTGAGCACGGGTGAGGAAATAAAGGTCCGCGATTTCCGGCCGGGCTAGGAAGGGTTTGTGCATTGGAGGACACGAGAGCACGCATTGGTTTTCAACCTAATCCTGATCCTAATCCTAAATCCGAATAAGACTACGGAATGTTTGTTGGTCATGTTCAGAAAGATTCATGTTCAATAAAATCAAGGAGAAGGATTTGAGCTGTCCTGCGTCCTCTGTGTAACAGTGCCATTTCAAGTTGGGCAAGCACAGTTTAAAACATCACCCAGATAACTTGACAAATATATAATATGTAAAATAATATTCAATTTATATAAACGAAACCGTACTTGTAAATTGATAAATCACACAAATAGATAGTTATCAACACAGACACAAGATGTAAACTCCCTCTTTACCTTCCTTCCTTCCTTCCTTCCTTCCTACCTTCCTTCCTTCCTTCCTTCCTTCCTTCTTCTGCAGTGAGCCTCCTCTGTCTCTTTATCGATCTCTCTTTTCTTTATCTCTCTCATTTCTCCTCTTTTTTTCCTCCTTGTATCTTTTTCTGTTTCTTATTTTCTGTTCGTCTGTCGTCTCTTTCCTTCTCTCCCTCTTGTTATCAGCTGATCCCTCTCTCTCCCCTGCTGTTGACAGTAGATGAGCTCCCTCCCCCCTCCCTCTCCTTACTGTTTGTTACCCCCCCCTCACCCCCCACCCCTCCAATCATGCTCTTTGCCCTCCGGCCCTCTTCATCATTTTGCAACACATGAACCCCCCTGTTCCTCGGCCGTTTCTATTTTCAGCTCCTCACCTGCCATTTGTTTTGTGGGATTACCCCCCCCCCGCCCCCCACAACACAGACACACACATACACACAAACACGACTCATGACCCTGTCCATCTATTTATGAGTTTATGTTTTCGCTGCTGTCCAAACATTACTAAGCTGGTTTCTCATAACTTGAGACGTGTGTCAAGAACCAACTCTTTTTAATTTTCTGTTTTTTAAACAATTTTTGTTTAAGATTCCTTTAGCTGGAAAGTCTTGGATCTTGGTTCTGAGAGATCCGGTCCGTTTGGAGGACTCATATCTACGAGTGTGTGAAATTCAGTGCCGCTCCATTAAGTTGAAGGGACTGTTGGGCTTTGGTGAAGATACGAGTTCTGCTGAGTGACGTTCTCATTATAATTATTACTTTTTGTTCATTTTGAGGAAATGAGCTGTAAGAGTTTACGGGATTTGAACACATCTCACACACAAGCTCCCCAGGTTTGGTCTTGAAACTTATCTTCCATTTTGATATTAGTGTGTTGACATCGAGGAAGAGTCCGGACACTTCTCCTGTGTTCTTCATCGGAGGAGGAGCAACTTCCCTTCAGAGAAGTGTTTCTCCTTGTTGAATATGATGAAAGCTCAGATCAGCTGAATGTTTCATGGAGGCAGTAGAGCCCTACACAACATATTAGTGTCTTTGCACAGATTCAAGACTCTGGATGTTGTGTTAAGTTAAATGTTAACACACAGTCATCAGGAACAAAGAGCCTGAAGCTGTGGATCAGCTCCTCGTGTGCACGTGGTGCGTTCAAGGTCCTGTTGGTCAGCGCAGACATTTCCCATTCCTCTCAGAAGTCTGTCAAACTGAGAGCAGTTCATTCATATTTAATGTTTTTAGATTCACGTCAATGTGCCTGACCTATGCGTGTGTGTCTGTTTGTGTATCTGCTGCCCTGTGACATCACCTCCGTACGCTCTGTAGTCCACTAACTACCCCCCCCCCCCAAACCCCCCACCCCACCTCCCTGTAGTTTATGGAGCCACCCCTCAGCGTCTCTCAGGCGGCTAATAGAGGGTGGCAGCGCGGCTCTGATATCGATACCTGCTTCATGATGAGGATTAAAGATCCACCGACTCCCCGCCAAGAACACAGGCTGTGTGTGTCTGTGTGTGTCGGTGTGTGTGTGTGTGTCTGTGTGTCTGTGTGTGTGTGTGTGTGTCCCTCAGCTGCAGCTCTGCTTATATTTGTATTTTCTCCTTGCAGCTGCCTGTTTGTGTGTGTGTGTGTGTGTGTGTGTGTGTGTGTGTGTGTGTGGTGTTTTGAAGAGGTGTTTTCTCGTTAAGGTTCGCTCGTTAGGGGTCGGAGGCGAGTAAACAGGTGAGACGTTGCCGCGGTAACGGCATCAACACAACAGATCGGACTTTCATCTTCATCCTCTCGCTGGGAGAAGACAACACTTGGCTCTTTCATCTGCTAAAGGAGGAGAGACAGCCAGCGAATGAAAACACACGCAGCGTGGAGACAGAGAGGAGAAGAATGAGGCTCAGAAAAAACACGGGAGGAAGCGGAGAGACGAAGGGAGAGAAGAAAGGGAGGTCAGGGGAGGTAACGAGAAGATGGGAGGAGGTGGGAGGATGAGAGAGAAGGTGAGATGAGGAAAATGTTTTCTTAATTTGCTCAAAAGCAGGAAGGAACAGGGTGAGATGAAGAAGAAGAAGAAGAAGAAGAAGAAGAAGAAGAAGAAGAAGAAGAAACAGGGCGAGAAGAAGAAGAAGAAGAAGAAGAAGAAGAAGAAGAAGAAGAAGAAGAAGAAGAAGAAGAAGAAGAAGAAGGAAAGACATCATGAGAGGAGGAAGAACGAGAGGAACAGATGTCAGGAGAAGGTTGACGGGGAGACACATGGTGAACGTCCTTCTTCCTGTTGCAGGTTCTTCACACTGAGCAGTTTCCCCTGTTCCTAATCTCCCAACGTTTGAGTCCAACATTTATTCCAGTTGTGATTCCGCTGATCGAAATGTAAGAAGGACACTGGACACGCCGGCGAGGGGAGACGCAGACAAATGGAGACGGAGGAGAAAACCACTTTACTCTGCAGTAACAGCAGGAACAGACAAAACGAGGGATTGAGAGGGAGTGAAAAATGGAGATGGAGAAGATCGTGGTAAAAAGAAAGAGAGAGAGAGAGCAGGATTGACAGAGGGGGGGAAAGCGAGGGAGACAAACAGAGATGGAGAGAACAGCCTGTGAAGTGAAATGCAGAGAGGGAGTGGAGGAAAGTGACGGATGAGAGGAAGAGTTGAAGAGAGGAATATGCAGAGGAACGCAGAGGGACAGAGGGAGATGGAGTTTTATTGATGCAGCGTGTTCGCTCGGCTGCATTAGTGAGAACAGTAAATGCTTTCGCTCACAATAACTTCACATGTCCTCCATTTGTTTACTGCTGCTGAATATTTTAAGAGTAAAGCTCTCAGGCC
Organism: Pleuronectes platessa; assembly: GCF_947347685.1. Taxonomy (NCBI): domain Eukaryota; kingdom Metazoa; phylum Chordata; class Actinopteri; order Pleuronectiformes; family Pleuronectidae; genus Pleuronectes; species Pleuronectes platessa. Next base: position 1,179,084 of record NC_070636.1, on the reverse strand, counting down.
TGAAACATGCAGCAGAAGGACTTCAGCTGATTTGAGACCTGAAGGTGTCAGTGGAGATCCAGCCTGATGAGCATGAAGCTCCATCACAGAGGTTCTCCTTCATCAAACGACACCACTGATCATCTCAAAGGGTTCTTCTCTGAACTCTTCACATCCTCAGAAGCTCGTTCTGCTGTGAGCCTCATTGGTTTCTCCATGTTTCAGCTCTGTTTGCTGTTTGAGGCCCAGACCCAACCTGCACCCCCACACTGTGAGATCCATGGTGGTGTGGAGATGGTTATCTCTGGAGATGATGGAGGAGACGACCCTCAGGCTACATCTACGTCCTCGTTCGAAAGTGAAACGATTTGGAAGCACAGGAAGTGTTTGGTTGTTATTTGCTAAAAGAGCTCGGATACAAAAGAGAAGCAGGAAGTAAGAGCAGGACATCTGTGAGTGAGGACATCAGGGTCACGCTAGTAACTGCTTCTTCATGTCAGTGGTTTCCTTCTGGAAGGGAACTGGCTTCAGTGGCGGATTCATCCATTGGTGCTGAAAGGAACAGGATTGTGTTTATGTGTGTGTATCTTACACACACACACACACACACACTCACACTTGTTGCATACTCTCAGTTGGTCTTTTGTCTTCAGGCGACTTGTTTCTAATAAAACGATAAAATACTTTCTGTGTTTTTCTTTTCAGCTTTTCTTTGACAGTTTGAAAAACCTGGACTGAACTGAGAAAGACATTCAACATCACACACACAGACACACACACCTCCGTCCCTCTGTCCCCCCCTCCCCCCCACCCTGAGGCCCCCACTTGTCCTCTGTCTCTTTGTCCTTCAGGCGTCTAATTGGGTGCCTGTTTAGAAAGGGAAAGGTGTTAAGTAGGGGGAATTCCCATCATGGTCTTTTACTGGGAGACGGGACAAGGGGAACTAATTGGTTCCTATTAGCTGTTGGAAGAGAGGGGGGGGGGGCACTTAAGGCACATAGAGGGAAGAGGAGCATTATGGGTAGATGATGTAAGAGTGTGAGTTGTGTCGGACGCTGGAATGACTGAAACAATACGTGTGTTTTTGTGTTGTGTTGTTTTCTTGTGGAAGTTGAGTGTGAGATTTTTCTAACAATGTGCATGAGGTCATTTTCTGACCTCGTTGTGACATCACACTTTGAGGAGTAATATTTTAGACCAACACAAACTTCAGATCACGTCTCTATTTGCTCGATCTCTGTCACTTAAAGCAACTCTATATGTCACTAGCCGAGCTACAGCGCCCCCTGCAGTCACACGTGGGGATTCATCCTCTTCTCCTAGTATCCAAAAAGTTGGATTCCAAAACAAGACTGAAGAACTTAGTGGTGGAGTTTGTGGTTCTGGTGTTCAGCCTTGTTTCCAGTGCCTGGAGTCCATGTGGACGACCCCTGAGGTCCCCGGGTCCCAGTCTGGGACTCGCCGGCCTCGGGATGAGAGGACAAGGCTGTGAGCCAAGGATTTCTGTTTCCTAACTTTAAAAAGACAAGACAGCTGTCAACAAGGTGTCCTCGAAAACAAACCTCCAGATCGTCCTGGTGCTGCAGCTTTCACATGTTTACACTTTCGACTGAGAAGAACTGAAAGTTAGGACAATGGAGTGAAGAAGTAACCAGGAGAGAACAAGTGAAGGAGTGGAAGCAGGATGGAGAGAAAAGAGGAGTGAAACAGTGCAGGAAGGAAGAGAAAACGGAGAGAGAGAGGGAGGAGACGACAAAGTTTGTGTAGCTGTAGGCGTTGTTAGCAGCAGCAGAGGGAATATGTGTGTGGGTGCAAATTGTCGACAGGAATTCATTAGGCTCGTCGTGAGATAACGAGTGCTCGTGGTTTTAATTGACTTAATCAACAAATAGAATTAATCAGAGATTTCTAATTAACGGTAATTGATTGAAATATCCACTGGGTCACCGTGCAAGCCCCAAAATCTCTCTCTCTCTCTCTCCACTCGTGTCTCTTTCTTTCACTCTACAGTTTGTCCTTGTCTTCTCTTCTTCTCGTCCTTTCTCACTGTAGGTTTTATTTCTCTGTCTCTTTCCTTCTTTCCATGGCCAGTTTCTTCCTCATTCTTCGTACCTGAACTCAGGAATCATATAAAAACACTGACACATTGAAGCAGCAGCACAAACAACCTCCACTCTCCTCTACCCCCCCCCCCCCCCCCCCCCCCCTCTCTCTCTCTCTCTCTCCGTCGCTCCCTCTCTTCACGGCAGGTCTCGGTAATTAGATTGTGGAGATGAGGAGGTGGAGGAGAGTTAAGAGGATTTTGTTTTTAGGAGAGGGAGACTTAAGAATGAGAGTGATAGAGGAGGGAGAGAGAGAGAGAGAGAGAGAGAGAGAGATCTAGCTTGAGAGAGACAAGAAGGACAAAGAGCGAGAGAGACAGGGTGAAGGGGGAATTAGAGAAAGACGAGTGCAGATCCTCCTCGTGGTTGTTTATCCTGATTCGGTCACTGGTGCTGCAGGAGGGTTGAGTGACAGGCAGTGGAGAACCTGAAGAGTGAGAGAGGGGAAAGAAACGCCGGGATGAAGACATCGCACGTTCTTCTTCTGTGGTTAATGTCGCTCGACCTTGAACATGACAGAAACGACGTTACTCCAGAGGAGGAGTCAGGGTTCTCGTCTGGGTTCTAAGAAAAATCAGGGTTCTCGTCTGGATTCTTAGAGAAATCAGGGATCTCGTCACGTTCTTCTTCTGTGGTTAATGTCGCTCGACCTTGAACATGACGTACACGACAGAAACGACGTTACTCCAGAGGAGGAATCAGGGTTCTTAGAGAAATCAGGGTTCTAAGAGAAATCAGGGTTCCTAGAGAAATCAGGGTTCTTAGAGAAATCAGGGTTCTCATCTGGGTTCTAAGAGAAATCAGTGTTCTCGTTGGAGTTCTTAGAGAAATCAGGGTTCTATTCAGGGTTCTTAGAGAAATCAGGGTTCTTGGAGAAATCAGGGTTCTATTCAGGGTTCTTAGAGAAATCAGGGTTCTTAGACACATCAGGGTTCTCGTCAGGGTTCTTAGAGAAATCAGGGTTCTTACAGAAATCAGGATTCTCAGAGTAATCAGGGTTCTTGGAGACATCAGGTGAAGACGCCTCTTCCAGCCTCATGCTGCAGCTGTTAGGATCTGAGGCCGGATGTGTCGTCTCTCCAGTGTGTTCACGGGACGTCTCTGTGAAATCAGAAGCTGGTCGACCTCAACAAGCTTCTCTGGACATGAAGGAGCAGCGTCTCCTCCTGCTCCGCTCTTCGTCTTTATGGATTTTATTTGTCGAGGAAATGTCTGCACAATCTCTCTCTCTCATCAGGGTTGATCGCCCACGTCTCACTCTGAAACACTTAAACTTACAGACGTACATACCCCGCCCGAGGACTGAACTGGTCTGGAGGTGATCCTCTGACAGACCAGTATGAGCAACCAGTACAGACCAGTGACCTGGAAGATGATGATGTTCATGTGATTCTGCATCTCGACAAAGAGCCCAGACTTTCTACTAGAGTCATAAAACCATCCTCTTGAACCAACAGTAGGATCCTGCAGGAGTTCATGAAACCACCTGATGGATTTCTCCATCACTTGATGAAGAACACAGATCGTCTGTGGTTTTTCTGAGTTTCCATTTCTTTCCAGTTTCACATGAGAACCCAGCAGCCGCCTCTCGCTGGGATCGTTTTCATTTCCTGTCTTTGTCCGTTTCTTTCTTTCTCACTGTTTCTTTTTAAGTCTCTTTAATCTCTTGTCGTTCTCTCCGTCCTCAGTCCCGTTACTCTGCTTCGGCCTATCGCTCTTTTAGTTTGTCTGCCTCCTCCCCCTCTCCACGATCTCTGACTCTTTTTCTTCCTCTGCAGCCGCTCCACGACTCTCCATGTATTTTGGAAGGAAAGCTTTTTAGCAAATATTTGTCTGACTGTGTCTGTAGAGCCCTCTGAGTCAATATGGGCCCAGCCAGGCTCGACCGGCCAGAGAGAGAGAGAGAGGGAGGGAGGGAGAGAGAGGGAGGGAGGGAGAGAGAGAGAGAGAGAGGGAGAGAGAGAGAGGGATCAGTGCATAAAAACCAGCAGTGCAGAAACAATAGAGACTTAGGATTCTCTATTTCTCTTCTGTCCAAAAATAAACTTTCAGAGAAAACACTCTTCTGACAACTGAAGCTGCTCAAACCTCCTTCAAAATATAGATATTGATAAAAGTCATATTTATTTGTTCTCTTCGTATCCTTTGAATTTTTTTTAAATAAATGCTTTACATAGGAACAGAAAGACCAATTACACATCTATTTTCTCAGACACACTTATTGTGTGTTACACGTGTTCTGAATGTGTTACCTTGCTTATATTAAATATGTACACAGCTCAGTGTTTGGACATTTCACAACAGGAATCGTGCACATTGGTGAATTAACATGAGACAGTGGATGATGTGTCACCAAAAACGAAACCTGGACCTCCTGATGAGAAACCACAAACCTTATATAAACATACACTTCAGTTCAAAAAAGTGAAAAACACCAAACTGCTTTCATTTGAATCCATATTTCCTGATTGTAACATCCACTCCATGTTATCAGGAGGAGGAAATCTGGGCTCCACAGATCTCCCACATCTGATTTGTGTTCTCTGCTCGAAGGCTGATGTGAGGAAGCTTTCCAGGTCTTCAGCTCGTGTCTATAACTAATGTGATCAGACGTGCATGTTGTGTGTCGGACCCACACGTTGCAGTTATCACCGTCGTCCTCTGATTCTAATATGTTGAATTATTTCTGCAGCTTCAATCTGGTTGAATTCCTCCCGTGCTGCCTCACGCTGTCTGCTGCAGTTATTTGGCGCAGAGCGAGTATCACTCAGTCGTTTTGTTGTTGTTTAGAGCCTCCTCCTTCAATGTAATACACACCTCCTGTTTGGAATAAATTTATCTGCAGCCCCACAAATGTGCGCACACACTCACACACACTAACACACACACACACACTAACACCCACACAAGGCTTGTCCTCTTGATCCTGTCTGCTGTATTCTGGATCCCCATCTCCTGTTTAGACAACAACACGCGCCACAAATATGCTAAACTGAAGAGAGCGAGAAAGAGGAGATGAAAGACAGAGGAAGAAGAGTAGAGAGTGTGTGTGTGTGTGTGTGTGTGTGTGTGTGTGTGTGTGTGAGTGTGTGTGTGTGTGAGAGAGAGCGGGAAAGAGAGAGAATCCCATTTCATTGTAATAGTGTTTAATATTTATTGGAAAATGTAAAGAAAATGTAAAGGAAGTGCTTTTCAGCGAGCGGGCAGGATTAGCATAAATAGTTTGGGGCTTGGACGTGTTTGGTCTCTGCCGCAGACGAGTAAGGCCGTCCCCTGAATTCTCTGTGGCACACACAGACACACAAAGACACACAGACACACACACACACACACACACACACACACACACACACACTTGTGCACATGCATGCATATGTAAACATTCAAACATGCAAACACACACACACCCGCTGACCTTTGCGTGTGGAAACTCATCAGCATATAGTGATTTATAATAGGCACTGCCAATCCTTGTGTTTCTGTTTCCTCTCTCTTTTGCATTTATTAGACGGGAGCAGGGGGGAGGCGGGGGGGGGGGGACATGGGCTGTTGTCATTTATTTTATGCACTGTTACTGCTGATGAGCTGAATTTGACTTCATGCTAATAAACAGTTTTGAATGACCCGAGTTTAACTGCGGGAAAATGAATGAATAAGTAAAAACAAAGTTGGCCCCTAGTTTGTTCTGGTTTGAATGAAACAGATGAATTAAAGTAGAAGAAACCAGAGTGTGTTTGTAACGTGATGATGATCAGGAGCGTTCAGACCTCACAGCCTGGAGGACCCAAAAGGCTGAAACGCCTCCAGAACATGGTATTAGAACCTAGAAACCTCCCCAATCTACACACACAACCTTCTTAATGACCAGTAGAACCTCTATAAAGACCCATGGAAACTCCTTTATGACCTGTAGAACCTCCTCAGCAGTCACTGGATCGTCACAAATAACACTGGACCTCCTAAACGACCTCTAGAAAGTTCTCTGTGACCAATAAACCTTCCAGAGCGACAGGAGACCTTCTCAATGACCAGTAGAACCTCTATAAAGACCTATAGAAACTCCTGTATGACCTGTAGAACCTCCTCAGCAGTCACTGGATCGTCCTAATGTCACACTGACCTCCTAAACCACCTCTAGGAACTTCTCTGTGACCATTAAAGCTTTCAAAGCGACAGGAGACCTTCTCAATGACCAGTGGAACCCAATGAGATTCCCAGAAACTCCAGAACCTTAGAGGAACCAGCTGGATCCTGAGAACCTCCTCAATGACAGTAGAACCTCAATCAGGAATAGTTCTCATGAAGTGAAAGTTGCTTGGACACTTTAGACATGACGGCTGGATCACCTCCTGGTTTCCAATCTTTAAATAAACCCATTGATTTGAATACTGGTGATGTGTCTGACCCTGCCTCTCTTCTTCTTCTTCTTCTTCTTCTCTTCTCTCCAGTCTCTGTGTGTGGAGGTGCGAGCCCGACGCCGAGGAGTCTCCTCCGTTCTGAAGCTCTGCCAGAAGCTGCTGCAGCAGAGTCAGGTGCGTGAACACAAACACACAATCTAACCACGCCGGGTTTGATGTTGATTCCAAATAATCCAGAGATTAATCATATGAACAGTGTGATAATTGTAACTCTCCCCAATCTCCACCTCTGGGACAGTCGGGCCCCATGGCGGAGGTGGGCCCCGAGGCGGAGCAGCACCGGGAGGCCCTGCAGCTGCTGTCAATCAACCTGGAGAGGAGGTGGGAGGCGATCGTGATGCAGGCGCTGCAGTGGCAGAACCGACTGAAGAGAGAGCAGCAGGTTAGAGCGACTGACATTAACACTCTACATCCGTCACTGCGCTCTGCAGGCGATCAGCTGACGCCCGGCTCCGCTCACTGAGCACGTCAGAGTTTGATTTGATGCTAAAATCCTCCGTGACAGACAGATGGCGCCGTAATGGAAGCTGCTCGGTTTCAGCCGTGGAACAATCTCCACGAGCCGAGACGCTGGGAAATGAGCATCAACACAAACTCACACTCATCCAGTCACTTCGGATCCAGGGGAGATTACTTTCATAAAAAAACAAACGATCTGATGTTTGACTTTGACTCTTATGTATTTATGAAAGGATTGTTAAAACTGGATTCTTCTTTACACACTTATCAGACATTTGGAAGTTCAAACATCCAGCTGTAATGAACTATGAAACTATGAAAATGGTTTATTCTTCACTTTCCACATGTTTCTCTATTCAATAAGAAAAATAAAGTTATAGAGATGGACGACATGACATGACATCATCTGTATCGCCCCCTGGTGGCAGGCTGTAGTAGACTGTAGACCATAAACCCTGCCTCCTCCATGTTAGCAGATTGGAAAATGGACCAAACATAAACATCTAAGTAGACGTTAAATACATTTTACTCAAAGACTCCAAATGACGTCATAAACACAAGATGACAGCGTGGACATTTGGGATATTTTGGCTTCATATGTGGACAATGGGAGGACGAGGAGACACGTCTGTGGTTTGTCCTCTGAGGATTCTAAATTCACTGGATGGTTTAATTTCCTCGTGTTTCTGTTACTTTTTAATAACTCTTGTATAAACAGGGAACTTGTATCTGTAGGGGAGACATCCCAGTGTTTGTGGAATCTCTCTGGGACCAGGATTCAGGAGCTTGTTGTGATTCACTGGTTCAATGGACTGATCCACTCACACTAACTGTCCTCACCTCCCTCGTGTTCTGCTGCGACTCGAGCTCAAGCGTCAGTGTCTGTCCTACAAGAGGCTGCAGCTTCAGACGTCTTCTCTCAGTCCAGCAGCCGCTTGATGAAACACATCTGATCGTGTCACAGGAGAAGTTTCCTCTGCCACCTCCTCCGCAAACAAAAGAAACCTGGCAGATGAGATTTGAACGCAGCTTGTACATCGGGTGCGTCTCCTCAGAAAACGATTGTTTGAGTAGAAATCCTCAGCCGTGGGAACCCGTCCCGGCTCCAGGTCTGATCACAGCGTCGCTCTGGATGCTCTGGCGGCAGGATGACAGCTCAGCTCACGTGCAGCTCGTGGGCTGACGTGACGCGCTGAGTGCTGCGGCTGTTCAGAGACATTCAGAGACATTCAGAGACATTCAGAGACATTCAGAGACATTCAGAGACATTCAGAGACATATCGCTCACCAGGGAGCCGTCCCGAGTGGAGACGCTCGGGGCGAACGAGGCGCAGAGAGCGAGCTAACGTGGAGGCAGAGGGCTGCAGCCGAACGGGGGGGCTGTTATGGATTTCTAATAGTGATGAATATGGTTCGATAGAGACAGAAAGACGACTGCGTTTAGATACGAGGGGAAGGGGTTTCACACGCAGACACACAAACAGTCACACAAACGCACATAGATGCTTGTGCACAGAGAATCGCACAACGTCACACACATTAACTGACGGATAGCGATGTGTTAAAAGCCTGAGGGGGCGTGGGAGGAAGGAGAGGGAGATAAATACGATGTAAAGTTAAATCTACGACGTCTCACAAGCTGGTTTCTGCTCTGAGGTTCAACAGACACCGTGTCCCTCCACCTGACAACCTTACACCTGGTTATCTAGTTCTTATAGTGGAAATAAAAGAGAGAACAGGAAGTGGTCTGATAACAGAAGGGATTTATTTGCCATAAAACATCTTTAAAACTGGACAAATCCTGGATCTGCTCGTTAATCTGTTATATTGTAGGTTTTTCATCTGTCCGGGGTTATGAGCTCACAATCCTACTTTTAGTACAAATTATTAAAAAAATCTACTTTATTTTATTTTACACTTTTCAGAGTGTAAAGTCCTTTCACAGTTGAAAGTGAAGAACTGAAGCAAACAACAGGAAACGTTGGTTTTGTGACTCGATCTGAGAAACAGAGTCAGAATCAAATGTTCCTGAAACAATCAGAACAAAGTAAATGTTAAGATTCTAGGAATTTATAATCAAAGATAAATATGAACAAAGAGTTGTTGTTTCCCAGTTGTGTGTCTGTGTGCGTCTCTGTGTGGCTGTGTGTGTGTGTGTGTGTGTGTGTGTGTGTGTGTGTGTTAAATGTAATCTAAAAGCCTTGAAAGACTCGTTTGTGAATTTGAAAACTAGTGGAAATCTGTTGTTTGTGTGCCGTTGGAGGTGGAACTCTCTCTCTCCCACACTCTCCCTGGTGCGTACACACACAATTACACACACACACACACACACACATACACACACACACACACACACACACACACACACTCACACGTTGTACAGGAGGAGAAGACAAATAACTGAGGCCAGACTCTCTGACCTCGCTGCCTGGCTGGAGAGTAATTTCACTTCTACTGGAGATGGGAGAGGAATAAAAAGAGAGAGAGAGAGAGAGAGAGAGAGAGAGAGAGAGAGAGAGAGATAGAGAGAGAGAGAGGGGGCTGGGGGGATGGAGGGAGAGAAAGAACCACAGAGGCATATATCTGGGTGGTTTAGTTTATAGAAAAACACTTCTGCTGAGTGATAAAACGATTGTCCTCTGCTGGTGTGTGTGTGTGTGTGCACGTGTGTGTGTTTGTGTGTGTCTGTTTGTGTGTGTGTGTGTCTGTGTGTGTCTGTTTGTGTGTGTGTGTGTGTGTGTGTGTGTGAATTGCCTACTTGTGTAAAAATGCCTGCTGTTGTTCACGTTACACACCTAAACTCCCTGATGTCTGTGTGTAGTTGTTAGTTTCTTCAGGTATTAAAGCAGCTTCAGTGTGTGGGTTGTTGTGTGTATGATGATCATTGTGTTTAAATGTGTGTGATGTCAACATGCTTGTGTTCATGTGTTGCTGAGGTCACAGACTCACAATCGGATCATGGTCCGTATCAAGTGAAAAGCATCAGTTTGATATGAGACACTTTTAATTCAGAGTGAGGATTTAACTAACTGTGTTAAAACTCTAATTGTCAGTTTGTCCATTTGTCCATCATCACAACTGAATGTCCCGCGATGTGGACATCAGCTGGATCCTTGTTCTGGAGACATTCTCTGTTTCATGTCTTTCTAGATTTAAAGTCTTTGGGTTTTAAATGTCTCATGTGAAGCTCAGGAAATGAGTCAATGGACTAGTTGTTGGTTTAAAGTGTTACTGACCCTGTTGTCTTTGCTAACAGCTGCTGTTCAGTTCAGTTGTGTGTTTGTGGAGTTATTGTTTCAGCAATATGCAACAATTCCGGTGTCCGTGCCTTCCTGTTTACCCAGTGCACGTTGATGCTCACCTGATATGTATTTTCAGGCGTGTTAGTGTGGACGGAGATCGTTTTAGTTTAAAAAAGCCGTTTTCAAAGGAAGACGTTGATGTATTTTTGTGTTTAGTGTTTTGTGTGCGGCCTCAAGTTGTGTGTGTCGTCAGGAGCAGGTCTCACAAAGTAAACCTGTAAGTCCAACATGTCACCGCACACGTTAGTTTCATATAAGAACACTTTCCTCTGGATTCTGACTTATGTCCCAGAAGTTATGAGCAGCTCACGGAGGTTTTCATTCACAGCAGCTCCAGCACTCTGCATGGGGAAGTGATTTATCTGTGCACTTCTATTCATTCTGAATCAGAGCGGTGATGCCAGGCTCCCTCAGCTCTTTGACAACCACAGCAGAGACTGGAGCTCCACCAGCAGCAGCAGCTCCACCAGCAGCAGCAGCTCCACCAGGAGCGCAGGCACATGAATAATCACCCAGATGCTGTGAGATAGCTCCGCTCTCCTTGGGCCTTCAGAAGCTATGCTAACAAATGGGAGCAGTCAAACCAGAGCTAATGGGAAAAAAAAGTTTCTGTGTTTCTCCCCAAAAACATTCAGCACAAGTCCACACACACACAAACACACACACACACACACACACAGACACACACACAGACACACACTGTGGAGGTGAACAGAGTCTGATAATGTTCCTGAGAAAAAGCAGTTTCCTGTTTAATCAGCTTGTTGTTGAGCAGATGACGAGTACTGATCTGGTTCCTGGTTCCCAGATGATGAACCCTTTTGGTTTTAAACGTGTTTTATTTAAGTTTTTTACGACATAGCCGACATTAGCATCTGCAGCTTTTTCCTCACCAGAAACATTAAGTTCGTCCTCCAGAGACGGAAAGAAATGTTAACTTGGATTTTCTTTATAATTTTATAATTTTATTTAAAACTTTAAATATGGCCTCAGATGACATTCAACGTTTATTATTTTTGGAGTAAATCTTAATTAAACATAAACAAAACAAAAGGCAGGTTTCTCTCCATTGGATCATTAAGATAAGAGAATATTCAGTTCCTATCCAGGTTGATAACTTACATTTTCACACACTCATAAATATCAGTTCCCTAAATGAGCTCGATTTTCTTTAAATCAAGATCAGTGAAGAACTTTCTGGAAAAACTGTGAAAGTCTTGAGAAACGGAAGTGATGAAACAATCCCTGGAATCTGCACTAAAATCATATGAGCTCCTCTTTGACCCGTAACTCGTCCTCCCTCCGAGCTCCATTGAAACGCTTCCAGTTGTTTTTGCGTTATCTTGTTCACAGACAAACAGACAGAGGTGAAAACATAACCTCCTTCAGCATCAGGAACATCAGGAACATCTGGAAGCAGCAGTTTACTCTGTAGCGCTGTTCGACCAGCAGGTGTGTCTGTGGCTCTTCTCCTGCCAGCTCTTCCTCTTTGGCAGGTTCCCAGCAACACTTTGTCGTGTTATTTGTCGTATTTAAAAATCAAACGTGTGTTTGAATAAACTGTGGCCGCCGGACGCCAGGAGTCACCTCCCTCCTCCCTCCGGGGTCATGAACAAACTCACATCTCAACCACCAACTGTCACAAATCATAGAAACGAGACAAATTAAAGATCCAGATTATATCCGAGGTTTCCGTGGGTCATCAGATCCGGGGTCTGATTGGATTAAGCTGATTGATGTTCTCTCTCCTCTGTGCTCCATGTGTTCCTGAACGCATCTGCAGAGGCAGAACCCAGTTCAGTCATTACCCCCATCTCCCCTATCAGCACAAGGGGAATAAACACAAATCTAATAGAAATTCATTACACAGACCCACACACACTCTTACACACACACGGAGCCAACTAGTTTATTAGATTAATAGGCTATGAATGGCTAATACGAATTACCCCCCTCTCTTGTTAATGAGACGCGGAGCAATTTGTATAATTATGTCTGTGGAAAGAAGAATTCCTGTGTCTAAGCATATTTTTAGACAGCCGAGCTTTCTGAAGGATTTTGATTACGTATTTACTTTGGGGTTTTCGGCTCCGTGCTCTTTCTCTCAGAAGTCGTTTCTGAATAATTCATCGCTTTGTTCCAGAGCGGAATAATTTGTGTTGAGATTTATGAGCAATTGCTTTGGGGGTGGGATGATTTTAAATGATCACAGACGTGTTCTGTCAGAGTCGGGTGTCAGGACGCGTCCCTCAAACCGAGCCGGGACAGAGAGGACGACAACGTCTTCAGGAAGTGTTCGATGCCAAAGCAGGACAACAAAAAAAACACACAACATGTTCTCCATCAGTGTTCACAAGAAACAAATCTAACATTTCATTCACTTCAAAGGATCATAGAGAAAGCTGCCTCTCTTAAACTGTACACACTTGAAATGGATCCTGTGGGTTTGACACTAAACTGCAGTCCATAATAAGAGCAGGTCTGAAATGATGATGTTGATGATTATTATTATTATTATTATTATTATTATTATTATTATTATTATTATTGGTTAAGATTAGGTCAATTTAATGTTAAATGTACTTTAAATGCTAAGTTACAATCAGACTGTAGATGAAGACGTGTCCCAGAAAGGGTCTTGGTCGCCCCCTGGTGGCTGGCTGCAGTATAGGTCACAAACCCTACCTCCTCCATGTTAGCAGTCTGGACACGGACTCAACTTAAAAGCATTCTCACTGCTGGTTCATGTCACTTTAGGTTGTTCTTATCACATTGATGAACTACGCTCTGATTCTTATTCATTGTGGTTCTGTTTCTTCATTCTTAAGTTTGATCAGGACACAATCTCTTTGAGGAAAATTTTATTCTTGCTGACGCTTGTTCTCTCTTCTCGTTCTTGTCTTCAGGTTCCTGGGAACTTTCTAGAACCAGGTCTCGTCGACCTCCACCAGATCAGCCTGGTCCCGGTTGGCCCAGCGGCCCCTGTGCCAGAGGACTCCTGGGAGTGGGATGAAACCGACATGACAATCACAGAAACAGAAACACAAGAAGAACCAGAACCCGACCTGACGCACAACTTCACCACAGAACCAGATCTGCCTTTGGACATTGCGCTGTCCAACGGGAATCAACCCGACAGGATTCGAACCGGAGTCCCAGCCAATCAGCGTCCTGAGAATCTGTGCAACACCGTGACAGGGTCATCGTCAGAGGTCCAGCCGAGGGGGACGTCCCAAACCGCCCCCCCGAACAACAACAACATCTACCAGGTCTACAGCCTCCACAGCGTAGAACTCTACAGACAACCGCAGTTTCCTCTCAACTCTTCCTCTCTGCACAAAACCAAATCAGGAAAACAGAAACAGCAACTCCTGCTGAAGAGCCTGAGTAAAGACTCCTCTTTCTCCTCGATCGAATCGCTCCCAGACCTCCTGGGAGGTTCGATGTCAAACAGCCGAGGAGGAGATAAGATCAATGGATACCTGGATGGAGAGAGTGAGAGGGAAGGTGGCAGAGGAAGTGGGCAGTCGGCAAACAGTCGTCGGTCAGAGTGCGAGAGTGGGATCGTTAGTGATACAGGAGAAACAGAGACAACGACCAACTCTGAAATCCAGGAAGAGGAGAAGGAGGAAAAGAAAGTAAAGAAAGTGGAGGAAGATGAGGAAGATGAGCAGAGGAAGGAGGAAACTGATTTGACTGATCAGTGCAAAGACGTCACCAAATACAACCAAAGAAACAAGACAGAGGATAACAAGAAAGAGAAAGGATGGAGGAGGGATGAAAACCGAGTTGAAAGTAGAAGAAACAGAGAGGAGGAGAAGAGGAGGAGGCACAGGAGGGGAGGAGGGGAGGCGGTTGAGATCCTGATGAACAGGCGTGGGATCCTGACGCCGACGGACTCTGACTCCGACTTTGAGGCAGGAGGACTCGGTGTGGACTCCTCAAAGCCCTTCGTGTCTCACAGTCCCATCACAGGGCTGAAAGTCGACCAGCTCAGCAGTTTGGAGTCGTCTCCGGCTCTGAGCCGCCGGGCGTCCAGTCCCCTTCTGTCTCAGGGCTCCTCCCTGGAGTCCCTGCTGGCGCTGGGGGGGGAGCTGTTTCCCTCCAAAGACCCGTTGCATCGAAGCGCCTCCCTGGAGAGCTGCCTGGCCCCGTGTCGCGGCACCGACGGGGAGAACGGAGGCAGCCTGGCCAGCCTCGGGGAGCTGGACCTGGGGCCGAGCAGGGAGGGGGAGGGGGGACAGCAGGGGGGGGGCATGAAGACTGAGCATGTGCAGGGGGAACCATCCTCTGGGGAGCTGAGTCGTAGAACCCTTGATCTCCTGAAACGCCTGGAGAACATCCAGAGTCCTCTGATGGCAAAAATGACCCGTAGTGTTTCTGACATGACGCTCCGGGGCAGCTCCCCGCCGCGGGGTCGAATCCCTGCCTCTCCTTCCTTTGGTGGTCGACCCACACCCCTCTATGAGATGTCGAGCTCTTCACGGAGAGGGCCGCCATCCCTGATCAACGAGAGCTCGGCGACAGCATCTCTGACGGAGCTGAGCAGCACGGAGGACTCATCGGTCGGGTCTGAGGATTTCGCTTTGCTCAGAAACCAGCGGCGCCAGTTCCTGGATCCCAACATGGCGGTGAATGCTAACTCGGGCTCTTATAGGAAACGTGGACCCGGAAACAGTCGAGGAGGACAGTCGATGGATGAGGCGGATGCGGCGAGCTTGAGCATGGTGGTGAATGTGTCTTGTGCTTCGGCGTGCACGGATGAGGACGAGGACGACAGCGACCTCCTGTCCTCCTCCACGCTAACGCTCACTGAGGAGGAGCTTGGCGTGCGGGACGGAGAGGACGAGGAGGAGGAGAGGTTGAGCTGCGTCTCCTCTGGTAACGAGGACGATGAGGAGGAGATGGAGGGCTCTTACGTTCTGGGCCTGGAGTACATGAGGAGCGAGCTGCAGAGCTGGATACGAGCTCCTCGCACCTCCTCTAAAACTGAGGCAGGTCTCAGGGACGAGCTGCAGTGTGGAACCCACCTGTCCTCCTCCTTCACCACCTCCTCTCACAACAAGGAGCAGCACGGTTTCCTGAACCGCTCAGCTCCCAAACTCATAGAGACCAGCACCAACAGTGGCAACGATAAAACAAAGAGAGAGAAGAAGGAGCAGGAGGAAGAGGAGGAGAACAGGAGGAATGTAACAAGGAGCTACATCAACCAGTTTGTAGACGACGTGGAGAACGGAAATGTGGATCAGAGCTGTTTGAAGGGGAAAGATGAAGATGACGAGCTCCTCAGAGAGGAGTCGAGTGTGTTCACACAGAAAGGGGAGTCGCTGAGGGAGGCGTACGTGTTTGCTCCGACGGGGGAGTCGGTTCGGGACGGTGGCGGCTCGATCCTGAAAGCGGAATCGAACTCAACGAAGCAGCTTTCTCCATCTCCCACCCGGGACCTCCTCCCGTTCAGACGGGCCTCCTCCTTGGTGGGACAGCTGCAGGGAGAGCTGCCCTGCCACAGCTCCTCCCTCCCCTCGCCTCTGTCCCTCTCCCCCGTCGAGGACTGCAGGTCCCATGATGCATTGCACAGCAGCAGGCCAGAGGCGGGCGGCAGGAAGGCCATCACCATTCAGGAAAAGTTCAAATTCTCCTCGTTTGTGACGGAGGAGACGAGGAGGGAGGTGAGGGACAAGGAATCGTCCTTGCCTCCCAAGAAACGCCGCGGCTGTCAAGCGTCCTGCCACGACCAGCGTCCTCTGTCCTCGTCCCTCCGAGCGTCCAGCGTGGACGAGGGCAAGACAGAGAACGTGCACGACTTTGTGATGGAGATTATTGACATGACCTCTCTGGCGCTGAGGAGCAAAGAGAATCAGCCTGAAGACCTGAGCCAGGTGGAGGTTGGCGGGTCGAGTCCAGACCAAGGCCCCGCGTCCCTGACACAGATCAGAGACAAGGTACGAACAACACTCTACAAAGAAGTCACACGCAAAGGGTTTTATCATAAAACCTCATTAAACAGAGACTAGAGCTCCAGATAATAAAGTAACTGATTGAAAGATTTGTGCAGATACAGAATCTAAAGCCTCGTTTGACCTCGACTATTGTGTTGTTTTCATTTTGAGGAAAAAATTCATCCAAAAGTAGCAAAAGTTATCTCAGTCAATTTGTTCACTGAGTTGAAGTAATTCAATAAATCGCATCACGGATCATAACTGTCGGGATGTAATGACTAATTTCTTCAGTGTCTATTGCGAGTGAAGTAATCTCAAAGCTTATCAGTTTCCAGTCTCCACTTCATTTCTGAAAAGAAAAAGAAATCAGGCAGAAAACTCTGCTCCTCCTAAATATTAATATGCAAATAAAGGATGAATGGTTGGTGATAATGTGAGGTAAATAAATAAGTGTATTACATTAAACTAGACAAAAACATACACATTTATATTTGTATTTCCATGTTATAATGTTACATTTTTAAGGATAATATATACAAAACAGTTTATATTTAATAAAGTCCAATAAGAAATGACAGAAACCATCTCTCACAAAAACAATTAGTTTGGTTTGTGTCCCGTCTGCTAACATGGAGATGAAGTTTTCTGACCTTTACCGAAGCCAGACGCTTTATCTTTGTGGCGGCGTCATGGCGTCCATCTTTATTCACAGTGTGGACACACCTGTGACCTCTGACCTTTGACCCTCTGCCCTCCTCCCCCAGGTGCTCGAGCACTCCCACCGGCCTCTCCACCTCCGGAAGGGAGACTTCTACTCCTACCTGTCGCTCTCCTCCCACGACAGCGACTGTGGCGAGGTCAGCCAGTGCTCCGAGGACAAGAGCTCCTCCCCGGCGCCGTACAGCCTCCCGTCCTACGCCTCCCCCCCCCCCCACACAGGGCCTCCGCAGCCCGAGCCCGGAGCCGTTCACCAGCGCCCGGCGCCGGCAGAGCGGCTCCCCGAGCCTCGACTCCAGGAACGACCTCCGCGCTCTGGATCTGAGGTCGGCCCACAGAGAAGCTAACGGCTCGGAGCCCACCAGCCCGTCCCAGTCCCTGCCCCCCAGCCCCGACATCCGGGACGAGGAGACGCTGTTCGCAGCCTGCACCGAGGAGGTGTACCTGGGCCCGCCTCTCTGCTACAGCATGGTGCTCACCAGGAAACCACGGACGCCGCGGCTGAAGGAGAACTCGCCGAGGAACAGTCTAGAGAACCTGTCTTCCTCAGATGATACGTACTTGTCTCCAGAGGGGCCTCATGCGAGGAGCCACTTGTGTCCCTCAGAGGAGTCGGTGTTGGACCAGACCCAGCGCTCCTTCCTTCCTCTCCTGGAGCCTCGTTACACCTCCTTCTCCACCTCCTCGCCCTCAACAACCATCCCCGCCTCCCTCCAGGGGCCCGGCTGCCAGCCAAGAGACGACCCCCCCCCCCTCTCCTCCTGCCGTGTCCTCTGGCGCCGCGCAGGAGAGGCAAGGTGAGGACTGGCACCTCCTCTGTGATGTCGCTGGGAGAGAAGTGGCGAGTGTCAGTGCGCCGCAGGAGCAGAGGAGTCGTAATGAGGGGCCTGCTTATCTTAATCCCCGGGCACGTGTCGGCCCGATAGACTCCTCCGCTGCCCAATGTTTGGAAGATACTGAAACGCTTGAATCCAATATGGGCCCCGTAATGACCAAGATAAGTGTCTGCGGCTCCGCTACAAATCCCTCCAAAGAGCCGGGCGCCACGCGTATTAATCCCAAAATTAACTGCTCGCCGATGAGGGAGGCAGATAGGGGGGGGGAGGAGGGGGGGGCGGGGGGGAGGAGACGCTCGGCGGGTGAGGCGGGAGGAGAAGACGACGAGAGGGCGGAGCGGCTCGCAGCAGGAGGCGAGGACGGTGGCGGCAAAGCAGGTTAGTGTTCCACGTGTTATCCTGATCCGCCGTATCAGGACATTACACTGCACCCCCCCCCCCCCCCCCACTCCAGGTATTAGACCGAGCCCTCTGTGGGCAGAATGTAATGAGGCCGTGTGCCTTTCTGTCATTTCCATTTCCAAGGCTGCACGGACGAGCTGATATGTGTTACCTCTCTTCCCCTCTTCTCTCCTCCTCCCTTCATCCTCTCCTCCCCCGCCTCATCCCTCTATCATCCCTCTCTCCTTCCTCTCTCCATTTCACATCCATAATCTCCTCTTCTTCTTCTTTTCTTGACCCTCATCTTCAATCATCTGCTTTTTCCTGACACATTCTCCTCTTGCTGCTCTTTTCTGAATAACTTTCTCCTCTTTTTCTCCTCATCTCTCCATCCCCTCCTCATGTTTCTCTAATCCTCCTTTCCTCCCTATCTTTCCTCTCTCCATGCTCCTTTTCTACTCTCCTCCGCCTCATCCCTCCTTTTTCTCGTCACCATTTCACATCCAAACTTTTTCATCCTCCTATTTTCTCACGTCTTCAAGTCTTCATCATTTTTTATTCTTATATTCTCCTCTTTTTTCTCACACCATCTTTTCATTTCTCTACAACCTTTCCTCCCTCTCTTCTCATCTGTTCATCTCCATCCTTTCTTCATTTCCTTCTCTGTTCACATTTCCTCTTCACATCTCTCTGTGTTCCCTCTTCTCTTCGTTCCCCCCCTTCCTCCCTCCGTCCTCTCCTCCCCCGCCTCATCCCCCTCTCCTCCTCCCTCAGGTGTTAATGGATGGGAGGATTTGCAGACTTCTCAGTTTTTCAGTTAAAAGGTTAAGGTCCACAGAACAACATCAGCATAATTACTATCAGTCAGATTTTATTAGGATTCATCAGCTAAGAGCTTTCCCTTCCTGCACTGATCGTCCAATTCATTTCATCGCTGAATTAGCGTGTTTGTGCTCTTTCTTAACTTTTCTATTTCCTCATGCAAATGAGTTTTGCTTCTTCTTCTCTTTCTGCGCCGCCTCCGTTCATCAACTCGAACTCTGGAGGAGGAACTCGGACGAGGAGCTCGTTTCCGATCTGAGCTTTAATGACGTGACATTCACATGTGTTACCAAATACTCACATGTACAATAACAATATGAGAAGCAGTTGTTAATCATATTAACTGATCTGTTAAAATCAGTTAATCTAATAATTTATTATTTATTATCCACTAAGACAGTGAGAGCCGTTTCCACAAGAACAATCGTGAGACAAAGATTTTTCTTCTTTCTTTTCTTGTATATATTTTCGTTTTTTGTCATTTGAAGAATTAGTTTTTTCCTACATTGTTTGATATTCTCTATATTTAAAACAAGCTGCCGTGTGTGTCTGTGTGTGCACATAGTCGTGACTACATACCCACTTGTGTGTCTGTGTTTATCCTTGTGTGTGTGTGTTTCACAATGGTTGATGTATGGGGGGGGGGGGGGGGGGGGGTTATAGCTACATAAGTCTTTACAAAGTGATTAGTCGTTAACCAATTAAAAGAGTGTGGGCGAGATAATTGTGTTGGGCCTGATGCTTGTTGTTTTAATTCACAACTTTTCATCAGTTTGGGCTCAAAGAAAGAAAAGAAAGAAAGAAAGAAAGAAAGAGAGAAAGAACAAGCCGATTAGAAAACAAGACAAACAATGTTTCAGGCCGATAATGTTTTGATTTATTCCTCTCTCTCTCTCTCTCTCCCCTCCCTCTCTCTCTCTCTCTCTCTCTCCCCTCCCTCTCTCTCTCTCTCTCTATCTCTCTCTCTCTATCTCTCTCTCTCTCTTTCTCTCTCTCTCTCTCTTACTCGCTGTTAAAACAAAAGCACTAAAGTGGGATCTTCTTTTCTTGTTCTCTGCTGACGGAGGGATCAACCTTCTCTTTTCTTTCATTCTCTCTCTTTCTTCTGATGTCGCTCCATCCTTCCTTTTCTCTCACTGTGTTTCTCGGTGTCTCTCGCCCGCAGGTCAGCGCTCACTCGACTGTCACTCAAAGCACCAGAGCGGCACAGGGGCGGAGCCAGGCCTCAGTGAGACACCCCCCCTTGAGGGCGGGGCCAGTGAGGGTACGTGGAAGCATCTCTATCTATTTCTGTTTGTCTCAGAGTTGTTTGAAATGATCCTGGAATAAACTCGTCCTCGTGACTTTTTATAAAAAAACAAATACAAAGAGAAATTATATTTCAATAAAAAAAGATAAAACCAGGAAGCTGGAGAACAAAGATGATCACTTACACAATCACTCTGTGGGTGTGTGTGTGTGTCTGTGTGTATTTGTGTGTGTGTGTGATGTGGCCGCCCTGTGGGTGCCTCCAGGGCTAAGCAAAACCTATTGCCCCAATGCTCCAAATACGCACAAACTAATACACATACACATACACACACACACACACACACACAAACACACACATACACACACACACACACACACATACACACACACGCACACACACACACACACACACACACACACACACACACACACACACACACATCCCTGAGGGCAGGGCATAAAAGTCCAGGTAGAAGCTCTGACAGCCCAACAGCTGCAGGTTAGACAGACATGTTGTTCACACACACACCAGAGGACAAACCCACATACACACTCACATGCAGAGACACACACACACATCAAAGTGCAAAATCAAGCTCAGTGTACACACACAACGCATGTACACTCATGACAAAGGACACGCACACACACACAGACACGCACTCACTGCACACACATCATATCAGTGATGTGTACAGCTGGTCCTGACCCCCATGGCGTGCCCCAGTCTAGCCCACCTGTTCACACACACAACACACACACAGACACACACACACACACACACACACATACACACACACACACACACACACACACACACACACACACACACACACACAGAGACACAGGTGCAATTAAAGCAATCGTAAATGCGGCTCATGATGTGCTCTGTGACCCAGACAGCAGAAGGTCTGCAGCAACACACACAGGAGAGAGAGAGAGAGAGAGAGAGAGAGAGAGAGAGAGTGTGTGTTTGTGTGTGTGTTTGTGTGTGTGTGTGTGTGTGTGTGTCTGTGTGTGTAAAGTTTCATCGTAAAGCCGAACAGAAAACGACAGAGAGGAGGAACCTGTCTTTCGGATAAAAGAGAGCAGAAGAGGAGCGGACAGATGAAGCCGTATCTGAATATTTAATTTGATGAATACAACCTGATGAATAAAAGTATGAATATATTAACATGAGAACAGATGTTAATAGAAAACTGTTGTTTTTAAAAAATATAATAAAATCACAGGAGAAGAAAAATTAATTCCACAAACTTTAATAGAAAATAAAAGGCATTGTTAGGTCGTGTTTTATTTTACATCACAGGAATCTGCTTCAGAAATCAGTTTTCATACATTTTTTCAACCCGTGTTTTATTTTCCATTGATTCCTGTTTGTTTCCGTTTGTGTAGTTTTTTTAATATGTGCTGTGATGTATTGTGTTAATTTGTGTGTTTCCCCTTACTTGTATTTATTTTCTTCATAAATAAAGGATAAATGATTTAAAAAATAGAATTAAAACACATTTCATCACAAAGTGTAAGAAAACAGTTTGAAATATTAAACAAGGCAATTAAAAATAATTATGATAGAATGAAACAAAAACACGTGAAATTTACAATATAGTATAAAATTCAAATAGTTGGAAAATTAAATCTTGAGTTTAGAGCATATATGTTTATTTAGATCGTTTAAAATGTGTAAAACGTTTTTATAAAGAGAGTTGGTGTCAAACAGCAGGAAGGACATGTTGTGTGTTATCTGAGGACACATTGTCTCTGGTGAGGATCGGGGGGGCAGCAGGTCTTTAGTTATGTTGTCAGTTCTTCAACACGAGTCTCACAAGCTGTTTCTGTCTCTGTCCACCCAGCGACTACCTGTGCCGGGAGCTGGAACCTCCGGGATCCAGCTGTAGGGGGCGCTCTCTGCGTCTCCCCCCCCCCCTCCACTGAGCCCCTCTCTCTCCCGGGCTCCGACCCTCCGGCTGCCTCCTCTGATCTGAGCTGATCTCCACAGAGCGGACTGAGAGCTCAGGGTGACCTTCACTCCACGTTCCCAGGGATGAACTGTGGATTCTGATATTTACAAAACTGTTCCAGCCTCATTAAAGAAAGAGTTAGGAAATAAAACATGTAGTGAACTTATAACCAAGCATTTAAATGTCATTATCCGGTTCTTAGACAAAGCAGTGAACTGAGCACACAGGCAGGAGGAGTGACTCCAAGGTCACAGGTCAGACATTGAAACTGGGCTGAATAGAAAAACACATTTTCAGTCAGAACAGAATCCGCTCCATCTTCTCAGGCCTGGTGCACACGAGAGGATTTCAAACACTTCAAAACCTACGACTCCACAGACACGATGACAGATTTAATCAGTTATTAAGATCATATTCATAAAAAACGCAGCAACTGGACGATTTGACCAGAACATCGTGATTCAAGAGACTCGAACGTGACTTCAGAAGAGAAATTAACATAGAGGAGGATCGACTACAAAACGTGTAGCGAGCTTTTGCAGCTCGAGCTGAGTTGTATACGTTGTTGTTGTTGTTGTGTTTATTTGCTGCTGTAAAAGTAAACAACATCTGGTTGGTGACTCTTCCCGCTCGGCTCGCTCTCATTGGCTGTCGAGGGGTCATGCTCACGTGTCTTCCATCGGAGATCATGACCGAACATGGTTGATATTTACGATTCGAGATCCGTAAATATGAAATTGGCCCAGTTCATCCTTGAGTGTGCACCAGCCCCAGTTCAATCACCCAGTATGTCCAGGAGGAGGTGGAGGTGAGCCGGCTGCTGCTTCACGCTCTCACAGACCTTCTGTGTTTTCTTATTGACTTGTTGAGGTTGAGTTTGTCTGGTTCTGGTTCTTCTGGTTGTTTTCTGGAGCTACCTCAGTTCTGCTTCTGCTGGGACTCACACGTCTTCAGCCACTTTGCATGAGCTTTAACTTTCACTCACTGTTTGTCTGAATCAACCTGTTGTCTTATCAACACACGGTGAAAGTGCAGTGTTGTAGCACAGGTAGCATGTTCTCAGTCTCTAGCTGGAGCTGACGTCAGTGTTCATGTTAATGTGCTGGACAGCTACACAGCTACATGTCATGAGACTCAGTGGACGGACGATAACATCTCATCTCACAGCCGGAGCTTCTCCAGACGCATCAAGTCAACTTAACGTGTTTTATTTAAAGGATTCAACAGAAGCATCGTCACTGTCGACCAGAACAAAACATCGTAGAAGATCATTTCCTGTGAATAAAAGCTATTAATACGAAAACATGTTGAACGATCCACACACACATCAGTGGAATCAGCTTTGTTGGAGTTACACATAAAACTTTACACGATATGAAGAGTCCGATAACTTATTATTTACAGTAGATGCTGAAATAGAAGTGTATTATCGTGAGTGAAACACGAGTTGAGGATTGGACGACGTCGTGGTTCTCGATTGATCTTTATTTTGACGGAGGATCACAGGAAGTCAGAGCTGGAAACACTGAGAAAAAGAACAGTATTTGTTTATTTATAATAATTTGATCATTTTATACAAGTTTGAGAAGATTTTACTCCACAACAGGCGGAAACTGGACTTTATGCATCAGATACACCGAAATATACATAAAAATGTTCTGAAAATCATCAAATCAAAAATCAGAGGCTCCCTATGCTCCTCTGTGAAATGAGTTTTTATTTAAGTGATTTGTTTCGTAAAGAATTCTGCTTTGCATTTTCAGTCCCTTGCCAGTAGGGGGTGCTGCAGCCGTCGTAGTGACGTTTGTTGAAAGTTACAAGTGCAAACTCTCCCCTCAACTTCCACCTGATCGTGACCACTGCTTTACTCAAGAGGCAGGGATTGGTCGATCCCCAGTGAACGCTCTCATTGGTCGAGCGGTTTGGATGAACCTGAAATATTCGCTACGCTAGCTCGACCGAAGTGGCCCCCCCCGAAAAAAAAATATGTAAAATCAAAACGGCATTTTTGTCTATGCAACACGACCAAAGTTGGCGAACGCTGGTGTGGTGTTGTTGTGTAGGCGTTGAGGTGTGATGACTGTTGGCGAGGACGTGTGTTGTTGTTAATGCTGTACGTACAACACGACTGTAACATGTGTTGATTTCTTTTTTTATTCTTCTGAGACGATGATTAGCAGTTAACGCTGGGGTTTGGGATTAGTGTTGAGACGGGTGTGTGTGTCTGTGTGTGTGTGTGTGTGTCCGTGTGTGTGTGGGACAAACTAGGGTTTAAAATCTTTAAACTATAATTGTGTGCCTTGCTCTACTGTTACTACTTCGACCTTTTCTTTAGTGAAGTCAAACCACTGCTTCGGTGATGAAAACATGCAACGACATATTCAAAATGAGAATCAAACAGTTTAATGCGAGGTTGATGTTGAACCTGTGTAAATATGTAAAGGTGTGAAACCTCGGTGTGACGCGCAGGGGGGAGGAATGCTTGGTGTTTGTGTTTATTTATGTTTTGTGGTCTGTGATGTGAAATATCTTTATTATTAGTATTGGCCATAAAGAGCTTGACTGCATGGATCCTGCTGATTACAATGTAAAACCAACTGTTGACAAATAAACTTAATTTATTGGAAAAATTTACAAATGTGGGTTGTGTCGTTTTGTTGGACTTGTGGTCTCAGGCTTTGTCTTCACATGTAGGCCCAAATTTTGTTCACAACTATTAGCTCCCAACATTTAAATTAGGGATAATTCATAAATAAACGTATATATAACTAAATTTAAAAACCTGAAACTCTCTGAGTGTTATATCCTACATTTCAATTTAAAAAAGGTCAGAACTCTGTTTCTGTTTCATAGTTTTTATTATTTTGATCACAATATTAAAATCACATCACTCGGCTGCTGTAGAATAAACACTTTTACAGACAGAATAATTTTGGCTTCATCACATCAAGCAGACAAATGTTCATATATGTTGGATTATTTCATATGTGAACAGACTTTATGTGATTAAACATGAATCATGTCTCATGTGTGAGTTTTAATAAAGTTTGTTGATTGTGAACAATGATCAGCTGTTATTGATAAATGTGGTTTTATGTGGATCTTCATCAGTTTGCTCGACTTCATGGATCCACACAAAATCTAAATGATAGAAAACATTTTCCATGAAAGTAAAAAACATAACAAAGATAAAGATCAGAAAATAATCAAATATTTTTAAACACGTGGAAAAGTCGACAGGAGAAATAAAAATGAATGAGAAGTAAAAGGAGAAATAAACAAAGCTTTAGAATAACGAGTTTAACTTTTAAATTCAGCAGATTTCTCTTGAAGAAATAAACATGATGAATAAAATCTTTATCTCTAACGACTCTGATCCAGAGTCACAGAGACTTTCACAGGTAACAGCTTCAAGTGATCTCTAATGTTAAAGATTGGAAACATCTTCTGAGTGAAAGTGTGTGTGAAGGTGTGAATGTGTTGGTTAGTATCAAAATCACAGAACGACAGTTCTCCTCTGTTCCAGTCCAGTTTCACTCTGATCCTCTGGATCTTCTGCACAGAGAGAACAGATGATCCTGATGGAGACCGTGCATAGTATTTACCTTCACGGAACAATATTCTCCATGTTCCAGACAGTTTGTTTCCCTTCCTCTGGACAGGCTCTGCTGACACACCCAGTAACCAGTAAGTACTGTCTCCAACCAGGACGTCCCAGCTGTGAGTCCCTGAGTTAAAACCCTCAGATCCCAGGACTGAGGCGTATTGATCAAATCTCTCTGGATTGTCAGGAAGCTTCTGTTTCTCTCCTCGTCTCAAACTGGTCAGATCTTCAGACAGGACGAGCCATGGATGAGCAGAGTTTGGGTCCAGAACCACAGGACTGTAGGAGACCATGTCCTTCATCTTGTTCCAGATGTTGAAGCTCAGGTTGCCCAGATGTTTGGCCTCGTCTATCAGAGCTCCTGAGGCCAGCTGTGGATCATCCAGCAGGGGGCGCTGCTGGACTCGTTCCACTGCAGCCTTGTAGTTGAGCAGGAACGAGACGTCTTCAGCTCTCAGCTCGTCCTCTGTGGTTCTGATTGTGTCTGAAAGAGACGTTATGTCTCTGCTCAGAGACTCAATCTTCTTCTTCATCATCCGACTCTTCTGCTCCTCTTCCTCCCTCAGTGCAGCCATCCTGGCCTCCTCTTCCTCCTCCAGAAACTGATGAAGCTTTTTAAACTCCTCCTTGATCTGTGTCTCTGTGAGTCCGGCCTGGACCTTAATGTGTTCTGCTGTTTGTTCAAACTCTACTTTAACACGTTCAAAACTCTGTAACTTCTTCTTCAAGGGCTCCAGAGTTTCCTGAAGCTGCTTCTTGTGTTGTTGTGCAGCTTCATCGATGGGTCTGATTGTGTGGCCGGTGTGTTTTTCTGAATCTCTGCAGATGAGACACACTGGCTGCTGATGGTCCAGACAGAAGAGTCTGAGTTTCTCTGAGTGCAGACTGCAGAGAGCAGGTGAAGAGCTCTGATCTCTCTCCTGTAAGAAGGTCTCACACAGGTTCTTCAACACCAGGTTACAAGGTGGTTCCATCTTTGAAGATCTTCTCTTACAAAGTGGACACTCTTTTACTTCTTTGTCTTTCCACCAGCTCTTCACACAGTCTTTACAGAAGCTGTGGCTACATGACAGAATGACAGGATCTCTGAAGACATCTTGGCAGACGGGACAGCAGAGATCCTCTTCTAATCTGGAAGCCATTGAGTCTCCAGGTGAAGCTGAAAACAGACAGTCAGTCAGTCACAGCTCCATGAACTTCACTGAGGTTCACTTCCCCTCTGAGTCGAGGTGTTTGTTAAACTCACGGTCAGTGTGTGGAGCGTCGGCAGGTTGTAGTTTGACTCTTCTCTCCTGTAGCTGGACTCACTCAGGACGTCTGGTCTGGTTTGGTTCAGTTTGGTTTGGAAGGTGAATGTGATCGTCTGGTTTTCAGCCTGCGTCTCTTCAGGGAGGAACAGATGCTTCCTGGTTTCTCAGGTGTGTCAGGAGAGGGTGGAGCTTGAGATGCTGGATGATAAAACCTGTAAAACCTGAAACTAATGTACAAGCAGCTCTGCTGCCAGTAAAAACATTGCACCTCCCTTATGGACTGAACTCTAACACTTTAACTCTTAACTGTGCCTGAATCATCTGCCTGTGCAATATCAACGGTTCATGGGCAATACATTCACTGTGTCACGAATTAACCCTCCTATTAACATTTTTATTTTGTCTTATCGTTGTTTTGTATATACTAATCATTATGTCATTTCAGAATTCAGCCTCTCCCCTCTAATCTGCACTTCCTCGTTCCACATATCACTTTACGTTCCACCCACAGACGCACCTGCCTTCCATCAAGTCTTTAGTCCCCCCATTATATCTACCTGCCTGTTTCCTTTGTCCTCTGCCAGATCGTTTAGTGCAGTGATTTTCAACCAGTGCGCAGCGGCACACTAGTGTGCCATGAGAGATCGTCAGGTGTGCCGTGGGAAATTATCTAATATCACCTAATTAACCATTGTCGAGTGCCTGTGCCAGGGGTGCCCAATACGTCGATCGCGATCTACCGGTCGATCGCAAAGGCAGTGTGGGTCGATCGCACGACTGGACAAGAGGCAGTCAGGAGGACACTCCGGCGCACGTACCCCCACTTTTTCTTCTTTCGCCACCGCCACGCCCCCCGCCACACGTTCGCGTGTTTAGATTTCTCCTCTGCTTTCTGTATCGCTCAAGGCAGAGTTCCATCCCAATGCGCACACACACAGGTGAGCACACTCCCACCAGCGGACAGAGAGCATCCGCTGCCCCCCCAAAAGCTGTAAACCCGGGGGGGTGGGGGGTGTGAAGCCAACATTATTTGGTCTGTGTCAGGACACGACAGTAAAAAGTAATTCAAGCCTTGGATTTGATAACTGGTCCAAAGTCATTTGGCAGCAACAAGTTCACACAGACAAGAGACTTGGTTGTGAAATAGCTGCTTGAATATGATGGTGATCTGTTCAGTGTTCAATGGTCAGAAGTAGTTATGCAAAATTCAATGTGAAAGTTAAATATTAACAGGAAGTGCAGGGGGGGGGGTCTGTGACGTAACTGCCGCATTCGGCTCCAGAGCCGCGGGTGGCAGACCCCTGTGTGGAACCGAATTTGTATGGTGTATTGGACGTCTTTGTGTCTGCAGTGGCAGCAGTGTCCATCACTTTTAGCTGTCCTCTGGAAACACTTCCGTTGTCGTTTCTTCTCTATTTGCTGCGCGTTTGTCTATTTGCTGCGCGTTTCTGTAATGTGTTGTGTTGTGTTGTGAACTTGATGAAGATGTTTTCTTACTTTGCTTGTGTTCTGTCAACTTGCATGTGTTTTCTTAAGTTGCTGTTCGTTGAGCTCTCAGGGCCACCGTAAGTTCTGAACCAAAGTGTTGGACTAACAAGCATCGAGTTCAGATGCAGAGATGCAAGAATTCTGCTTTGCATTTTCAGTCCCTTGCCAGTAGGGGGTGCTGCAGCCGTCGCAGTAAAGTTTGTTGAAAGTTACAAGTGCAAACTCTCCTCTCAACTTTCACCTGATCGTAACCACTACTTTACTCAAGAGGCAGGGATTGGTCGATCTCCGTTGAACGCTCTCATTGGTCGAAGGGCGCCCTCGTCCTGTTGACCTCGACGTTTCACCACAGGGACTCAAATACTTTCTAGTGACCAGTCCAACTTTTAAGACCCTGAATGATACGAAGACCGATTGACGGATTGTTGGATGAACCTGAAATATTCGCTACGCTAGCTCGACCGAATTGGCACCCCCCAAAAAAATTAGATAGATAAAATCAAAACCGCCTTTTTGTCTATGCAACACGACCAAAGTTGGCGAACACTGGTGTGGTGTGGTTATGTAGGCGTCGAGGTGTGATAACTGTTGGCGAGGACGTGTGTTGTTGTCAATGCTGTACGTACAACACAACTGTAACATGTGTTGATTTCTTTTTTTTATTCTCCTGAGACGATGATGAGCAGTTAACGCTGGGGTTTGGGATTGGTATTGAGATGGGTGTGTGTGTCTGTGTGTGTGTCTGTGTGTCAGCTTGTGTGGGACAAACTAGGGTTTAAAATCTTTAAACTATAATTGTGTGCCTTGCTCTACTGTTACTACTTCGACCTTTTCTTTAGTGAAATCAAACCACTGCTTCGGTGATGAAAACATTGTTTTGCAATAGTGCTTAACTTCCTTGCAATCACTGTCCCGCCGACGCCCGCCAGGTGTGTTTTTTTTATCGATCAGCGTCAAACATTTTTATTTAAAGAACTGCGTCGTACAGCTACGTACTAATACAACATATTCCACTGATGTAAACCCTTTCAAGTTCCGATCACCACAGCCGGTACAATCAACGTAACAGTCAGACAACTTACCTAAAAAAAAAATTAAGATAGTCGACGTCACTCACCTAAGAAGCATGATATTAATCCACAGATCGATAACATTCCAACAAAAACGCTGTTGGTACATTGCCAAAGGTCCAGACGATCCAATCCAGTAACATAATCACTCCATAGCACACTATTTCATCAAAGAATAGCCACAGTCAGCTGATGGCTAATCTCAGAGTAGCCAGCAGCTAAGTGCCAACTTTGACTTATTTCCGTCCTAACTTCTATTAGAAGGTAAACAAAGCAGCTCTCTGGATTTCAAAATGGTGGCTGCACTCTGAACTTGAGATGGACAGCTCATTCGACCCAATTGGAGAAGGCATGGGTTGTCCACAGCCTACACGAGCCAACGAGAACCCTCGTTGACAGACAGTGCGCGCCCTTCTTCTGACGTGTACAGACTCAGCCAATTGCAATCGATTGTTGTTATGACCGGCTTATCGTTTAGCCAATTACATTTTCCACCGAGTATGTGTCCTGCTCGACCTGATAGATAAATATCAACACCCAGGAAGTCACTGCACAACAGCGAACACCTGGTTCCAGAGCATCTCGCCTCCGTGCGTAAAAGTCCGAGAGCGTTGCTGTGAGATCCGTGCACAGAATTCAGTCTTGCTTTGGAGAGTTTTGAAGCTCCGTATGGTGAAACGTTTAGAGAAACGAAACTTGACGACCGAAGAAGCCAGGGATCTGTGTTATCGGCGTGATAGCGACAAGTCTGATGACGACGTATCAGAGGAAGACAGCGACCAGTCGTTTGACTCCGAGGCAGAGGCCATGTTTCTGGAAGGACGAGACATTACTCTTGACAAGTACGTATTTTATTATAATATATATATAACTTATAAATTACTGTGTGTGTTCGTGTATGTGTTTTTTTAGGATTTACTGTTGATTTGTAAAAGGTGTGGATTCAGTTGTGGGAGAGAGGTGTGCTGCCTTTGTGTGACGATTGGAATGTGAACAGGTGTGCACATACATATGAAAAACTCATACAAGTTTTATCTAGAGTAGTAAATAACTGTTTTTTCTTTATTTTCAAAAATAGGCAATCATCTGATTCAGATACGGCTTGGGAGCCGGTTACATCGTGTCCAGCCAGCAAGCGACCACGTAGAGTGGAGCAGCAGGACAGTTCCTCAGGAGAGGAGCCCAATCCCCCAACTCCTCAGAGAGGTTCTGCCAGCAGGAGAAGACCACGAGGCAGAGGACGGGGAGGGAGAGGTAGGGCGAGAGGGAGAAGCGGCAGCAGCCGAAGTCAAGCCGGTGTGTCAGCCATCCCATCTGGAGAGAGATGGAATGATGTTGATGATGCAGATGTGACACCACCACAGCCCACCTTCAGACCCACACGTACACCAGGACCCCAGCTCATCTCTACAGCGACGTACACAATCCTGCAGCTTTTTCAAATGTATTTTACCAACTCGATTTTAATGACAGTCCTTGATAACACAAATGACTTTGGCTCGAAGAACTACTCCACACCCACCAAACCATGGATTGCTTTGACAATACACGACATGTATTCATTCATGTCCATGGTTATTTACATGGGTATTGTAAAATGCTGTGGACTTAACGACTATTGGCGACAGAGCCAACTGTACAATTTGCCACTCCCGAGACGGGTAATGAGTGGTAGGAAGTTCCCTAGAATCTACCGGGCACTTCACCTCAGTGGCTTGGTGGCGGATGCTGCTAACGAGAAGAAGAGAGGCACAGCAGGCTTCGACCGACTCTGTAAAATCAAACCGATCTACGCGGAGATAAGAGACGCCTGCACAACGAATTATCACCCGAGCCAAGATATTTCCATCGATGAGCGCATGGTTGCCACCAAAGTCCGCATTGGACTGAAACAGTACAAGAGGAACAAACCTGTTCGCTGGGTTACAAACTCTTCGTTCTGGCGGACTCCAGGAACGGTTATACATGGGACTTTTTTGTCTATCAGGGGAAGTTACAGGGATTTACTGGCAAGGGGCTGAGTTACGATTCTGTTATGGAGCTCATAAACACACAAATGCTGGGATCGGGCTACAAGCTCTTTGTGGACAATTTTTACACAAGTCCCATCCTTTTCAGCGACCTCCTTCAGAAGAGGATTTGGGCGTGTGGAACCATCCGCACAAACAGAATTGATTTCCCAAAAAGCAATGTCAACGCTCTGGTCTTGAAGTCTCCCCGTGGCAGTATCCGTTGGATCAGGAAGGACTCCCTCCTCTTTGTCCAGTGGCGAGACACGAAGGACGTCTCCATGTGCTCAACACTCCACACGGCACATGCAGAGGAGACAGTGCAGAGGAGAGTCAAAGGTGCAGATGGGCAGTGGTCATTGAAGAACATCCCGGTTCCACCAGCAGTGAAGGAATACAACAGGTACATATTATATATTTACCGATGTTTTATGCCCTTTGAAATGTAATAATTTGTGTGCTTCATATAGTTATGTTTTAGTATATTTTTCTCAATCTTGTGTTTTTCTGTCCATCCAGGTGTATGGGTGGAGTGGACCTCTCTGACGCCCTGATAGGGTATTACAAAGTCCTCCACAAGATGATGAGGTGGTACAAGACGTTCTTCTATCACTTCATGGACATCGGGATAGTGAATGCCTTTCTCCTCCATAATGACCTTGCACGAGGTAGAGGAAAGTTACCTATGGCCCAGAAGACTTTCAGAGAGACCCTCATCGAGGAGCTGGCAGAGGCGGGATCTCCCACCACAGCCAGAACCGTCCCACATCCTGCTCCAGTCACAACACATCACAGGCTGGTTTATATCTCTGGGCACAGCACCAATGGTCGGCAGAGGTGCAGGCTGTGCCATGCAAAGACACCAATGAAGTGCCCCTCCTGCGATGTGCCTCTGTGTTTTGTACCCAGTTGTGACTGCTACAATGCCTGGCATGATGCCAATAACATGTGAAATGTAAGTATTATTTATGTTTATTATCATGGATAGATATTTACCGCATCTGTATGGCTTTTCTAAAAGCTCCCAACTTATTTACCTTTTCCCATATAGGTCCATCGAGGTGCATGGGTGGTGACATCCTGATAGGTCACTACAAAGTCCTCCACAAGCCTCCTCCCTAACCCTAGCCTTTGTGTTTCGTCCCCGGTCGTGACTGCTACAATGGCTGGCATGTATCCAAAAATATAAAAGATGTATATTTGAATAAATTTTACACCATATGACCAATTTTGTCTCCTTTATATAAAAGTATGATTTGTAGTGTAAAAGTAGCCTTTTTAGCCTATTTGGTTACCATGGGTACCAAGGGTCCTTTGGAGCCTCCAAATGGCCTTTTTGGAAAACGCATAGACATGCCCTCAGTAAAACATCTGTAAAATATTCATTTTCTTTGGTATTGTGGTCAATTTGACCTTGGGCTAGTCAAGGCTTCATGCTAGGGTGCCATTGTGTTTTCCAGCTCAAAAGAACCAGCTAGAGTCATCTGCAGGCATCTGTTTACCAAAAATATTCGGGCGAAAATAAAATCCTTCTACCTCACTGTGTGCCAACTGCTATTACTCAATGCCAGTAGCACTTAAAGTGATTCTGACTGTTGGGGAGGAAAGTTCAGTATGTTACCTTAATTTATTGGAAAAACGAACGAATGTGGGTTGTGTTTTTTAGCTGTTGTGTTAATCACATTTTGTGAAACAGACGTGTTTGCTCATCTTGCTGTGTCCTTGAGTCCAGGTGAAAGTTTGTACTAAAGAAATTCCCTCAAGGTGTTTCTGAGTTGCTTATTTGTCAGGTCACAGTGACCTTGACCTTTGGCCTTTGACCATCAAATTCTAATCACTTCATCCACGAGTCCAAGTGAACGTTTTTACCACATTTGAAGAAATTCCCTGAAGGTGTTTTTGAGATATTGTGTTCACGAGGATGAGACCTGAAAGCATATTGTCTCCGACCACCAGCGTGGGGACGTAAAACTCAGACGTCTTTCGAGGACAGATGTCTCTCAGTGTGATTTGGTGCAGCTTGATTCAATTTAACGGACTTGACGCTGAGCTGCTGATCAGGTGTTTCACCATTTTCACCATAAACATCGATACAACTTCTTCTTCTTTCTTCTTTGTGTGTATTTATGAAACATATCTTACATTTCATCAGATTTTTATTCTTTGACTGTTACAACTGAACTGCTGCAATAAGTGTCCTGTAGTTTGTGAAATATCCGACACCAACACGTTCAAGTGCACGTTCCACATGTCTTCTTTTGTCCCCAGAACAAAGAGGACATGTGGTCTCAGGCTTTGTCTTCACATGTAGGCCCAACTATTGTTCACAACTATCAGGTCCCAACATTTAAATAAGAAATAATTCATGAATAAACGTATTTATAACTTAATTTAAAAACCTGAAACTATCTGAGTGTTGAATCCTACTTGATGACAGATAATGTTAAATTTACATTTCATCTTAAAAAAGGTCAGAACTCTGTTTCTGTTTCATAGTTTTTATTATTTTGATCACAATATTAAAATCAAATCACTCGGCTGCTGTTGAATAAACATTTTTACAGACAGAATCATTTTGGCTTCATCACATCAAACAGACAAATGTTCATATATGTTGGATTTTTTCATATGTGAACGGACTTTATGTGATTAAACATGAATCATGTCTCATCTGTGAGTTTTAATAAAGTTTGTAGAATGTGAACAATGATCAGCTGTTATTGATAAATGTGTTTTTATGTGGATCTTCATCAGTTTGCTCGACTTCATGGATCCACACAAAATCTAAATGATAGAAAACATTTTCCATGAAAGTAAAAAACAAACCAAAGATAAAGATCAGAAAATAATCAAATCTTTTTACACACGTGGAAAAGTCGACAGGAGAAATAAACATGAGTGAGAAGTAAAAAGAGAAATAAACAGAGCTTTAGAATAATGAGTTTAACGTTTAAATTCAGCAGATTTCTCTTGAAGAAATAAACATGAGTGAGAAGTAAAAAGAGAAATAAACAGAGCTTTAGAATAACGAGTTTAACGTTTAAATTCAACAGATTTCTCATGAAGAAATAAACATGATGAATAAAATCTTTATCTCTAACGTCTCTGATCCAGAGTCACAGAGACTTTCACAGGTAACAGCTTCACTGGGTGATGATGATCTCTAGTGTGAAAGTATGGAAACATCTTCTGAGTGAAAGTGTGTGTGAAGGTGTGAATGTGTTTGTTAGTATCAAGATCAGAGAACGACAGTTCTCCTCTGTTCCAGTCCAGTTTCACTCTGATCCTCTGGATCTTCTGCACAGAGAGAACAGATGATGCTGATGGTGACCGTGCTGAGTATTTACCTTCACGTAACCCTATTCCCCATGTTCCAGACATATCTTTTCCCTTCCTCTTGACAGACTCTACTGACACACCCAGTGACCAGCTTGTACTGTCTCCAACCAGGACGTCCCAGCTGTGAGTCCCTGAGTTAAAACCCTCAGATCCCAGGACTGAGGCATATTGATCAAACCTCTCTGGATTGTCAGGAAGCTTCTGTCTCTCTCCTAGTCTCAAACTGGTCAGATCTTCAGACAGGACGAGGACTGGATGAGCAGAGTTTGGGTCCAGAACCACAGGACTGTAGGAGACCACATCCTTCATCTTGTTCCAGATGTTGAAGCTCAGGTTGTCCAGATGTTTGGCTTCGTCCATCAGAGCTCCTGAGGCCAGCTGTGGATCATCCAGCAGGGGGCACTGCTGGACTCGTTCCACTGCAGCCTTGTAGTTGAGCAGGAACGAGACGTCTTCAGCTCTCAGCTCGTCCTCTGTGGTTCTGATTGTGTCTGAAAGAGACGTTATGTCTCTGCTCAGAGACTCAATCTTCTTCTTCATCATCCAACTCTTCAGCATCTCTTCCTCCCTCAGTGCAGCCATCCTGGCCTTCTCTTCCTCCACCAGAAACTGATGAAGCTTTTCAAACTGCTCCTCGATCTGCGTCTCTGTGAGTCCGACCTGGACCTTAATGTGTTCTGCTGTTTGTTCAAACTTTACTTTAACACGTTCAAAACTCTGTAACTTCTCCTTCAAGGGCTCCAGAGTTTCCTGAAGCTGCTTCTTGTGTTGTGGTGCAGCTTCATCGATGGGTCTGAATCTGTGGTCGGTGTGTTTTAATGAATCTTTGCAGATGACACACACTGGCTGCTGATGGTCCAGACAGAAGAGTGTGAGTTTCTCTGAGAGCAGACTGCAGAGAGCAGGTGAAGAGCTCTGATCTCTCTCCTGTAAGAAGGTCTCACACAGGTTCTTTAACACCAGGTTACAAGGTGGTTCTGACCTTGAAGATCTTCTCTTACAAATTGGACACTCTTTTACTTCTTTGTCTTGCCACCAGTTGTCCACACAGTCTTTACAGAAGCTGTGGCTACATGACAGAAGAACAGGATCGCTGAAGACATCATGGCAGACGGGACAGCAGAGATCCTCTTCTGATCTGGAAGCCATTGAGTCTCCAGGTGAAGCTGAAAACAGACAGTCAGTCAGTCACAGCTCCATGAACTTCACTGAGGTTCACTTCCCCTCTGAGTCGAGGTGTTTGTTAAACTCACGGTCAGTGTGTGGAGCGTCGGCAGGTTGTAGTTTGACTCTTCTCTCCTGTAGCTGGACTCACTCAGGACGTCTGGTCTGGTTTGGTTCAGTTTGGTTTGGAAGGTGAATGTGATCGTCTGGTTTTCAGCCTGCGTCTCTTCAGGGAGGAACAGATGCTTCCTGGTTTCTCTGGTGTGTCAGGACACGATTGTAAAAAGTAATTCAAGCCTTGGATTTGATAACTGGTCAAAAGCCATTTGGCAGCAACAAGCTCACACCGACAAGAGACCTGGTTGTGAAATAGCTGCTTGAATATGAACGTGATCTGCTGAGGGTTCAATGTTCAGAAGTCGTTCTGCTGAAGTCAAAGTGAAAATTAAATATGAACAGGAAGTGCAGTGGGGGGGGGGGGGGGGTGGAGTCTGTGATGTAACTGCAGAGCTGAAGTTTCATTAAAGAGACAGAAGCAAACAAATAGAAAAATCTGAAAATGGAAAGAGAGTTTTATAAAATTCAAATCAGCTCAAGTTTGCTTATTAATTTCTGTGTGAGTGAAGTAAAAAGTATGACATCATCAAATGATTGCACATTTTGTTATGATTATTATATCTTATGTGTGACACCATTATATTGTGTGACTTTGGGCATTCAATAAATGTAGCTGTCAGAAACATATTTAATATTAATATTAAATAATAACTTTAGTTTACATTAAAGCTACCTCGGGGAACCAGCCTTCAAAGGAAGGAAAAGAGACAATTTATTGATTAAGTCTCATGAAAGTTCTAACAAATTTAATTTAATAATTAACTTTAACCAAAATGACCACGTCAGTACTTATTAAAGATGAAGGATATCTTCATTTAACAGACGGGTGTTATTTTTAAGTTGTGGACTCAATCCCCGGTCGGGGTAAACACACTCAAAATCAAAACTGACATCCTGAAACATTTCAGCAGCGATGTGTCGAGCAGTGTTAATTTCGTTGACGAAGACTATGACGAAATATATTCGTTAACGAACTTTTTTCCATGACGAAGACGAGACGAAGACGTAACGAAAACGAATCTTTGAAAATAAAAACTAT
Source organism: Pleuronectes platessa (assembly GCF_947347685.1). Classification (NCBI taxonomy): domain Eukaryota; kingdom Metazoa; phylum Chordata; class Actinopteri; order Pleuronectiformes; family Pleuronectidae; genus Pleuronectes; species Pleuronectes platessa. Next base: position 1,141,837 of record NC_070636.1, on the reverse strand, counting down.
GACGAAATCTATTTTAATTTTCGTTGACGAGACGAGACGAAAATGTTGGTGGTTGACTAAGTCACAATAATTTTTAAAACATCATCGTATCAGGCCGTCATGAAGTATCAGGAGCGGGCGAGTGTGTGTGTCTGTGTATGTGTGTGTGTATGTGTGTGTGTGCGCCCCAGATACTCTCCGGTCCGTAGCTCCGCCCCCCACCTCGCGCACTCGCTCAGGGAGACACAGTGAAAGCAGAGCGCGTTCTCGTGGAGCAGCCTCTCAGTGACCGACTGCTTCTTAACTATGGAAACAGTGAAAACCAGAGTTTCTCTGGTCTCAGCTGCTCAGAGATCAGCGCCTCAGCTTCTTGATCAGAGCAGAAGCTGCAGTTGGTTTGTACAGAGCTTCAGTTTCTGTGTCCGGCTCCAGTCTGACCTGCTCTCACTTTTTGTTTTCACATTTAAAATTAAATATATATTTTTAAGCTATTAGGCTGCAGCTATATGTTTTTATAGAAAAGGAGTTTAATGTGGCTATTAAATGTGACTAAAACTAGACTAAAATGTAATTTGTTTTCGTCGACTAAAACTAGACTAAAACTAAGAGGTGTTATGTGCAGATCTGCTCCTTGTTTTGCAGTGCTCCTGGAGCTCCTCCTTCAGCCCCTCCTTCTCCTCGTTACCTGGCACCTGCTGCTGCCTTAAAAGCCTGGGAGGCTTCACTCATGGGGGTCGCTAAGCAGGGCTGGCCGCATGGCTCCCATTCACCAGTCTGATTACCATTCGTAACAATAAACCCAGTTTTCTCATATTTAATCCTTGTTTGTCTACTTTATGTTACTTCCGTCGAGCCGGGTTGTAACATATTGGGGACTGGTCCGGGATCAATCTGGATGAGTTATTTTTTTTCTATTTTTCCCCTAGACAGAGTAACCCGGTATGCTTTGGTGGTGTTTGGTAGGGTGGCTGTGAGCAGCTTCTTGTCATGGTGAGTATGGTGAGCATTGAATCTGAGTGCTATGATTTTAAGTTGTGAGTGATCTCCCTGGTTAGTTAGGGAGTGTGCCAGCTGGGCAGAGCAATCTGTCCTTCCATCGGTGCACTATTTGTTATATTTATTTATTTATTTGTTTTTTTCGAGGTAATCCTGGGTGGAGACTTGTTCTCTGGTGGGGGCGAGCATTTCAGGGCCTTGGTCACATGGCTGAGGTTAACTGAGCTTTGCTTTAAAGAGGCCTCGAGCCCGGCACGCCTCAGAAGACAGTTAGGGTTAGTTTGAAGTTAGGCAGGTACCAGGGGGCTTGCTTAGATGATCATTTGCACTCGGAGGCTTGCTCACTGTGCTCAGCAGTGATTGATTTGTAAAGTTATTTGAGTTAGTGACTGCTTTATGGGGACAGTTGTGGTAACATGTCCAGGGTCCTAACTTTGTTTTGTATAGCTTGTGGATTTGTCAGGTGCGGTGTGTGTGGTGTCTAGCTTGACTTGGTGGGCTAGTTCTCCCGGAGGTTGTTGTTGCCTTGGTCTTGATTACCAGCAGGGTCCATTTTGGTAATGGGTTTTTATGGGTAATATTTTGTGCTACTTAGTAGCTAGATGGGAGTTACTAGGCCTATCTCTGTGATCATGGGTTCAAGAATCATTTAGTAGAGAGAATTTGTGATAAGCTGTAGTGTTGGATGAGGTGTGTACTGGGCGTACTGGTTTAAGTTTAAACCTTGGGTAACGGCGATTGGTGTATTTTGGTTATGTTTGGTTACTGAAGTTATCTAGTATGGAGGCTATCGATGACTTTATTAGTGCACCCTCGGAGGAGTTGCTTTGTCAGCTCACTAAAGGACAGCTCCTTAGCCTTGCCAGCCATTATGACATTGAGATTGCCAGTGGTGATAAACGTCTTAAAGATAATTTAAGAGAAGCACTTAAGGCTAGCCTAGCAGAAGGAGGCGTCCTAAAGCCGTCTGCTTTACCAGCATATCAGCATCAACTTGATCTTCCTCAAATGTCAGATGCTGTGCTGGAGTTCAGGTTGAAGGAGTTGGCGTTTCGAGAATTAGAACTAGAGGATAAAGAAAAAGAGCGTATCCTTAGGGAAAGACAAATGCACCTAGAACATGAGCGTTTCCTAAAAGAGCTTGAATTTAAGCATGCTGCTTTGAGCTCATCCAGTTCTGCCTCGGCTCAGTTTAATGTAGCGAGCAACATCAGACTAGTACCTCCATTTGCTGAGAAAAATGTTGAGAGGTACTTCGCTCATTTTGAACGAGTGGCTACTGTGTCAGACTGGCCAATACATGCCTGGACATCGCTTTTGCAAAGCGTTCTGGTGGGAAAAGCACAAGACGCTTACACTGCTTTAAACATTGAGGATATCAAGGACTATGAAAAAGTTAAAGGTGCTATTCTAAGAACTTATGAGCTCGTTCCTGAGGCGTACCGCCAGCGTTTTAGAGGCCTCAGTAAGCTGGATGAACAAACTTATGTTGAGTTTGCAAGAGAAAAGGAGATCAGTTTTAGCTCTTGGTGCAAGTCACAGAAGGCGGAAACTAAGGAAGATCTTAGACAATTAGTTCTGCTGGAGGACTTTAAAGATTGTCTGCCTACTGCCGTGTGTACTTATCTCAATCAGCAAGAAGTGACCACTCTTGATAAGGCTGCTGTTCTAGCAGACAAGTTTGTATTGACGCTCAAGGTAAACTTTGATAACGACCAAGGTGAGCGAAAAGGAAGGACTGGTTTTAATAGACCTCAGTTTCCAACCACTTCCTCCACCAGCTCAAAACCTCCTCCCACCGTTTCTACAGCTTTCACTAGAAGATCGGCTACTGTGAGTACTCCATTAGAGAGGACTTGTTTTTATTGCAAGAACAGTGGTCACTTCATTGCAGATTGCCCTGTCTTGAGTAAGAAACAAGAGTCTTATAAGCCTGTTGCCTTACTAAAAACTGTGAAAAATGGTGCTGTCATCCAAAACATCGACCAACCCGCTCAAAAGAGTGAGCTGCCTGGTTCTTCGTCTTTCCTTATGGATGGTTTTGTGTCTCTTGTCACTGATCCTTCAACCAAGCAACCGATTAAGATTTGGAGAGATAGTGGAGCTTTTCAGTCTTTGATTCTACAGGACCTCCTACCGTTTTCTGACCAGTCTAAGTTGGGTTCCAGTGTCCTCGTCCAAGGGTTTGGTGGGGGGTATCTGTCTCTACCTATAAATAACCTTCCCCTTGAAACTGGTCTTGTTTCTGGGGAAGTAGCTGTAGCTGTGTGTTCAAGCATTCCCATTAAAGGGGTGTCCTTCATCTTGGGAAATGACCTAGCCGGTGGTAGGGTGCTTGCGGCTCCTGAGGTTGTTCCTTTTCCTGTAGTGTCAAAATGCCCAGATGATCTTGAGAAGCAATACCCAGAAGCATTCCCTGTCTGTGTCACTACCCGTGCCATGTCAAAGAAGAAGAAACAAGACAAAGAAGCTGATTCTGATATTGCACTGTTTGACACATTTCTGGCGAAGGGTGACATGTTGGGATTTGGTAAGGTGTTTCCCTCTGGTAACGAGCTCAAGTGTGAGCAGGGGGGAGATGAAACCTTATCTTCTCTTTTTGACCAGGTTGTCCCTGATGATGAGATGACAGCTGTGTCTTGTTGCTATTTTGTAAACAATGGTGTGTTAATGAGAAAGTGGACTTCTCCAAAACCGTCCTGTCATGATGATTGGAGTAGTGTGTTTCAAGTGGTAGTGCCAAGTGTCTATCGTCAGGATGTCTTGCAGTTGGCTCATGATCATTGTCTTGCTGGTCATATGGGGATTAAGAAAACTTTAGACAGAGTGCTGAGACATTTCTTTTGGCCTGGTGTGAAATCTGATGTTGCTGAGCATTGTAGAACATGTCATGTGTGCCAAACTATTGGTAAGCCCAACCAGAAGATTCCCCTAGCTCCTTTACATCCTATCCCTGCCATAGGAGAGCCTTTTGAGCGTATCTTGATTGATTGTGTTGGTCCCCTTCCTCGTACTAAATAAGGTAACCAGTACTTATTGACAATCATGTGTACAGCTACCCGGTTTCCTGAAGCTATCCCTCTACGTAGAATCACTGCTTCAGCCATTTCCAAGGCCCATATTAAGTTCTTTACAGTGTTTGGCCTGCCAAGAGTTATCCAGACCGACCAGGGTTCGAATTTTATGTCCCGTGTGTTCTCTCAGGTTCTCCAGCAGTTGTCTATTGAGCACCAGACTTCATCTGCTTACCATCCAGAGTCTCAAGGGGCCCTTGAGCGGTTTCATCAGACCCTAAAGTCCATGTTACGAGCCTACTGTAAGGAGTTTGAGAGAGATTGGGATGAGGGAACCCCTTTGCTCCTCTTTGCAGCTAGAGAGGCCAATCAAGAGTCCCTTGGCTTTAGTCCAGCTGAACTGGTGTTCGGTCATACTGTGAGGGGCCCTTTGAAACTTTTGAAAGAGAGATGGTTGGCAAACCAGTCCCCCGCCACAAATTTGCTAGACTTTGTTTGTAATTTTCGGTCAAAGCTGAACAAGGCATGTGAGCTGGCGAGGCAGAACTTGGGGGAAGCCCAAGGACGGATGAAGGGGTGGTATGACCAAAGGGCAAAGCATCGAGCGTTCTCTCCTGGTGACAAGGTGTTGGTGCTGCTGCCACTTCCGGGATCTGCTTTGCAAGCTCGATTTAGCGGTCCATATGTGATTGAGCGTCGGGTGGGTGAGTTGGATTATGTGATAAAGACTCCAGAACGAAAGCGTAAAACACGTCTCTGTCATGTTAATCTGTTGAAACAGTACTGTGAGAGGAGCCAGGCTGGGCTCTCAGGGGTGAAGACGGTTGCTGTGCTGAGCACTTCGATTCCTGTGGGTGAAAAGGACATTGATGGTGTTGTTGAACGTGGGGTCTCTCGTGCTAGGCTTCCGAACTCAGAAATTGTAGCCAATTTGGAGGTCCATCTGTCTTATCTCGAGTCATCACATCGGTCCGACGTTATTGAGGTTATTTGTAAATATCCTGCCCTGTTCTCTGATGTGCCTACTTGTACCAATGTTCTCCAGCATGACATTGATGTCGGGGAGGCTGCACCTATTAGGCAACACCCTTACAGGGTAAATCCTGAGAAACGCCAGCTGATGAGCAAAGAAGTGGATTACATGTTGCAGCATGGCATTGCAGAACCTAGTGCTAGCCCATGGAGCTCCCCGTGTTTGCTGGTTGATAAGTCAGATCGCACACCTCGATTTTGTACTGATCTTCGCAAGGTCAACTCTGTCACAAAGCCTGATTGCTATCCTCTTCCCCGTCTAGATGATTGCATTGACAGAGTAGGTTCTGCAGCTTGTGTCACTAAGTTAGACCTCTTGAAAGGCTACTGGCAGGTCCCTCTTACTCAGAGAGCTCGTGAAATCTCTGCCTTTGTGACTCCAGATGACTTCTGTCAGTATACAGTTATGGCTTTTGGAATGCGAAATGCACCTGCCACATTCCAGCGGCTTGTTAACCTGGTGTTGAAAGGGGTTGCAGATTGTGAAGCATACCTTGATGACATAGTTAGTTATAGCTCCACCTGGTCTCGGCACATAGCTCAGGTGGAGGAAGTATTTGGTAGGCTGGCTGCTGCCAATTTGACTGTGAACCTTGCCAAGTGTGAGTTTGGACAGGCCACTGTGACGTACAGTGCCTTGCATAAGTATTCACCCCCTTTGGACTTTTCTACATTTTGTCATGGTATAACCACAGATTAAAATTTATTTCATCGTGAGTTTATGTAATGGACCAACACAAAATAGTGCATCATTTGGAAGTGGGGGGAAATATTACATGGATTTCACAATTATTTACAAATAAAAATCTGAAAAGTGTTGAGTGCATATGTATTCACCCCCTTTACTGTGAAACCCCTAACAAAGATCTGGTGCGACCAATTGCATTCACAAGTCACATTTGCAAGTCACATAATTAGTAAATAGGGTCCACCTGTCTGCAATTTAATCTCAGTATAAATACACCTGTTCTGTGACGGACTCAGAGTTTGTTGGAGATCATTACTGAACAAACAGCATCATGAAGACCAAGGAGCTCACCAAACAGGTCAGGGATAAAGTTGTGGAGAAATATGAAGCAGGGTTAGGTTATAAAAAAATATCCAGAGCTTTGAACATCTCTCTGAGCACCATAAAATCCATCATAAGAAAATGGAAAGAATATGGCACAACCGCAAACCTACCAAGAGGAGGCCGTCCACCCAAACTGAAGAGTCGGACAAGAAGAAAATTAATCAGAGAAGCAACCAGGAGGCCCATGGTTACTCTGGAGGAGTTGCAGAGATCCACAGCTGAGGTGGGAGAATCTGTCCACAGGACAACTATTAGTTGTCTACTCCACAAATCTGGCCTTTATGGAAGAGTGGCAAGAAGAAAGCCATTGTTGAAAGGGATCCATAAAAAATCCCGTTTGGAGTTTGCCAGAAGCCATGTGGGAGACACAGCAAACATGTGGAAGAAGGTGCTCTGGTCAGATGAGACCAAAATGGAACTTTTTGGCCTCAATGCAAAACGCTATGTGTGGCGAAAACCCAACACTGCCCATCACCCTGAGCACACCATCCCAACAGTGAAACATGGTGGTGGTAGCATCATGCTGTGGGGATGCTTCTCTTCAGCAGGTACAGGGAAACTGGTCAGAATAGAGGGAAAGATGGATGGAGCCAAATACAGGGAAATCCTTGAAGAAAATCTGATGCAGTCTGCAAAAGACTTGAGACTGGGGCGGAGGTTCATCTTCCAGCACGACAATGACCCTAAACATACAGCCAGAGCTACAAAGGAATGGTTTGGATTAAAGAATGTTAATGTCTTAAAATGGCCCAGTCAAAGCCCAGACCTCAATCCAATAGAGAATCTATGGCAAGACTTGAAGATTGCGGTTCACAGACGGTCTACATCCAATCTGACTGAGCTTCATCTTTTTTGCCAAGAAGAATGGACAAACCTTTCCATCTCTAGATGTGCAAAGCTGGTAGAGACATACCCCAAAAGACTCTCAGCTGTAATTGCAGCGAAAGGGGGTTCTACCAAGTATTGACACAGGGGGGTGAATACTTATGCACCCAACAGATGTCAACTTTTTTGTTCTCATTATTGTTTGTGTCACAATAAAATTTATTTTGCACCTCCAAAGTACTATGCATGTTTTGTTGATCAAACGGGAAAAAGTCTATTTAAGTCTATTTGAATTCCAGTTAGTAACAGTACATAATGGGAATAAGTCCAAGGGGGGTGAATACTTATGCAAGGCACTGTATCTAGGGAAGGTTGTTGGGCGGGGGGAAGTCTGTCCTATCGGCGCTAAAGTAGAGGCCATTTGCTGTTTCGGTGTTCCTACTTCTCGGCGTGAGCTGAAACGGTTTCTTGGCATGGCCGGCTATTACAGAAGTTTTTGCAAGAACTTTGCTACTGCGGCTGCCCCCTTGACTAGCTTACTTAGCCCAAAGGTCCATTTTGTGTGGACAGAGATGTGTCAGTTGGCATTTGAGAATCTGAAGGCCCTGTTGGTTAGTGCCCCAGTCCTGGCTGCCCCTGACTTTAACAGGCCATTTAAACTGGCTGTCGATGCTAGTGATGCTGGGGTTAGTGCTGCCCTACTTCAAGACGACTCGTCAGGGGTTGAGCATCCTGTTTGTTATTTTTCAAAGAAGTTTGACATTCATCAGATGCATTATTCTACCATTGAGAAAGAGGCCTTGGCACTTATCTCTGCTCTGGACCACTTCGATGTGTATGTCTCTTCCAGTCAGGTCCTGGTGGTCTACACCGACCATAACCCACTTGTGTTCATCGGCAGAATGAGGAACTCCAACCACCGGCTGATGCGATGGAGTCTGTTTCTGCAGGGCTTTAACCTGGAAATAAAGCACATCCGTGGAAGGGACAATGTGCTCGCAGATGCCCTTTCAAGGTCATAAGTGTCAGAAGCATATGTGATGCAACATTTCAATTTATTTTGGTGTTAATTTGTTGTGTGTAACTTGGCGGTTGCCTAGAGCAACCGTTTTAAGGGGGGGGGGGTGTTATGTGCAGATCTGCTCCTTGTTTTGCAGTGCTCCTGGAGCTCCTCCTTCAGCCCCTCCTTCTCCTCGTTACCTGGCACCTGCTGCTGCCTTAAAAGCCTGGGAGGCTTCACTCATGGGGGTCGCTAAGCAGGGCTGGCCGCATGGCTCCCATTCACCAGTCTGATTACCATTCGTAACAATAAACCCAGTTTTCTCATATTTAATCCTTGTTTGTCTACTTTATGTTACTTCCGTCGAGCCGGGTTGTAACAGAAGGATAAAAATGACTAAAAGGTGACTAAAACTAATATGTTTTTTCGTCAAAAGACTAAGACTAAGACTAAATCACAAATAGCTGCTAAAATTAACACTGGTGTCGAGGCCCCAATCATCACAAACACACCTTTAATGTTTTTTTCTGATGTGTTTGTTTCCTTCATTAGACCTGTGTTTCACTACAGCAGGGTTTCTTCAGCCTGCAGCGCAGAGTTAACGCTGAAGTTCAACTCAGAGCCGAGGACGCTGATTGGACACGATGATAAACACACACTTACTACCACTGAGCGTTAAACAATGTTTACTTCATCAGAGGGAGGTCAGTTTGTGAAACAGGAAGACGCTGCTAATGACACGGAGAAGATGGACGGACGATGAGGAGGACGGGCGGAGGAGTGGCCATGATTTAGTGTTTACCTGAATGCAAAGGTCCTCGTGCGTCTGTCCCCAAATCAGTTTATCACTGATTGCTCAGAATGTCCTCGATAACAAGCGGGTGGGACGCTGCTGCAGCTCGTCTCACATCCAACACGTCACAGCAGCTTGTGGGAAATATTCTCACTGGGCCCGATAATGACTTGTTAAGAAATCAGCCCTCAACATTAATACAGTAGATTACTGTACAAATGATGCCCCGCTAGTGGCCCCTACAGGCTGCACTGTTCATTACAGCCACAGTGTCAAAGTGCTGGAGAGCAACAGACTGATCATTTACTGCAGGAAGTGTAGAGCTTTAGAAAGGTGCTCGAGAAAAGGTCCTGGGGTCATTCAGAGGGTTCAACCTCTGGGGATCAGGCTGGTGGTGGTGAAATCAACTGGGATCAAAGAATTTTCGAGGTAAATTTAATGTCAATCAAATGTATTTGATTTGTAATAACTAGTCCGAACCAAAGTGTTGGACTAACAGGCATCGAGTCCAGATGCAGAGATGCAAGAATTCTGCTTTACATTTTCAGTCCCTTGCCAGTAGGGGGTGCTGCAGCCGTCGTAGTGACGTTTGTTGAAAGTTACAAGTGCAAACTCTCCACCCAACTTCCACCTGATCGTGACCACTACTTTACTCAAGAGGCAGGGATTGGTCGATCCCCAGTGAACGCTCTCATTGGTCGAAGGGCGCCCTCGTCCTGTTGACCTCGACGTTTCACCGCAGGGACTCAAATACTTTCTAGTGACCAGTCGAACTTTTAAGACCCTGATTGATACGAAGACGGATTGATGGATTGTTGGATGAACCTGAAATATTCGCTACGCTAGCTCGACCGAAGTGGCCCCCCCCCCCCAAATACCTATAGATAAAAACAAAAAGGCATTTTTGTCTATGAAACACGTCCAAAGTTGGCGAACACTGGTGTGGTGTTGTTGTGTAGGCGTTGAGGTGTGATGACTGTTGGCGAGGACGTGTGTTGTTGTTAATGCTGTACGTACAACACAACTGTAACATGTGTTGATTTCTTTTTTTATTCTCCTGAGACGATGATTAGCAGTTAACGCTGGGGTTTGGGATTGGTGTTGCGATGGGTGTGTGTGTCTGTGTGTGTGTCTGTGTGTCGGTGTGTGTGTGTGTGTGTGGGACAAACTAGGGTTTGAAATCTTTAAACTGTAATTGTGTGCCTTGCTCTACTGTTACTACTTCGACCTTTTCTTTAGTGAAGTCAAACCACTGCTTCGGTGATGAAAACATGCAACGACATATTCAAAATGAGAATCAAACAGTTTAATGCGAGGTTGATGTTGAACCTGTGTAAATATGTAAAGGTGTGAAACCTCGGTGTGACGCACTGGGGGGAGGAATGCTTGGTGTTTGTGTTTATTTATGTTTTGTGGTCTGTGATGTGAAATATCTTTATTATTAGTATTGGCCATAAAGAGCTTGACTGCATGGATCCTGCTGAATACATTGTAAAACCAACTGTTGACAAATAAACTTAATTTATTGGAAAAATGAACAAATGTGGGTTGTGTTGTTTTGTTGGACTTGTGGTCTCAGGCTTTGTCTTCACATGTAGGCCCAACTATTGTTCACAACTATTAGCTCCCAACATTTAAATTAGGGATAATTCATAAATAAACTTATACATAACTCAATTTAAAAACATAAAACTATCTGAGTGTTAAATCCTACTTAATGACAGATAATGTAATATTTACATTTCAACTTAAAAAAGGTCAGAACTCTGTTTCTGTTTCATAGATTTTATTATTTTTATCACAATATTAAAATCACATCACTAGTCTGCTGTTGAATAAACACTTTTACAGACAGAATCATTTTGGCTTCATCACATCAAACAGACAAATGTTCATATATGTTGGATTATTTCATATGTGAACAGACTTTATGTGATTAAACATGAATCATGTCTCGTGTGTGAGTTTTAATAAAGTTTGTTGAATGTGAACAATGATCAGCTGTTATTGATAAATGTGTTTTTATGTGGATCTTCATCAGTTTGCTCGACTTCATGGATCCACACAAAATCTAAATGATAGAAAACATTTTCCATGAAAGTAAAAAACAAACCAAAGATAAAGATCAGAAAATAATCAAATCTTTTTTCACACATGGAAAAGTCGACAGGAGAAATAAAAATGAGTGAGAAGTAAAAGGAGAAATAAACAAAGCTTTAGAATAACGAGTTTAACTTTTAAATTCAGCAGATTTCTCCTGAAGAAATAAACATGATGAATAAAATCTTTATCTCTAACGACTCTGATCCAGAGTCACAGAGACTTTCACAGGTAACAGCTTCACTGGGTGATCTTTAATGTTAAAGTATGGAATCATCTTCTGAGTGAAAGTGTGTGTGAAGGTGTGAATGTGTTTGTTAGTATCAAGATCACAGAACGACAGTTCTCCTCTGTTCCAGTCCAGTTTCACTCTGATCCTCTGGATCTTCTGCACAGAGAGAACAGATAATCCTGATGGTGACAGTGCTACGTATTTACCTTCATGGAACACTATTCTCCATGTTCCAGACAGATCGTCTCCCTTCCTCTGGACAGACTCTGCTCTTACACCCAGTGACCAGCGTGTACTGTCTCCAACCAGGACGTCCCAGCTGTGAGTCCCTGAGTTAAAACCCTCAGATCCAAGGACTGAGGTGTAAAGATCAAACCTCTCTGGATTGTCAGGAAGCTTCTGTCTCCCTCCTCGTCTCAAACTGGTCAGATCTTCAGACAGGACGAGTTCTGGATGAGCAGAGTTTGGGTCCAGAACCACAGGACTGTAGGAGACCATGTCCTTCATCTTGTTCCAGATGTTGAAGCTCAGGTTGCCCAGATGTTTGGCCTCGTCTATCAGAGCTCCTGAGGCCAGCTGTGGATCATCCAGCAGGGGGCGCTGCTGGACTCGTTCCACTGCAGCCTTGTAGTTGAGCAGGAACGAGACGTCTTCAGCTCTCAGCTCGTCCTCTGTGGTTCTGATTGTGTCTGAAAGAGACGTTATGTCTCTACTCAGAGACTCAATCTTCTTCTTCATCATCCGACTCTTCTGCTCCTCTTCATCCCTCAGTGCAGCCATCCTGGCCTCCTCTTCCTTCTCCAGAAACTGATGAAGCTTTTTAAACTGCCTCCTTGATCTGCGTCTCTGTGAGTCCGGCCTGGACCTTAATGTGTTCTGCTGTTTGTTCAAACTCTACTTTAACACGTTCAAAACTCTGTAACTTCTTCTTCAAGGGCTCCAGAGTTTCCTGAAGCTGCTTCTTGTGTTGTTGTGTAGCTTCATCGATGGGTCTGAATCTGTGGTCAGTGTGTTTTTCTGAATCTCTGCAGATGAGACACACTGGCTGCTGATGGTCCAGACAGAAGAGTCTGAGTTTCTCTGAGTGCAAACTGCAGAGAGCAGGTGAAGAGCTCTGATCTCTCTCCTGTAAGAAGGTCTCACACAGGTTCTTTAACACCAGGTTACAAGGTGGATGATCCTTTGAAGATCTTCTCTTACAAAGTGGACACTCTTTTACTACTTTGTCTTTCCACCAGCTCTTCACACAGTCTCTACAGAAGCTGTGGCTACATGACAGAATGACAGGATCTCTGAAGACATCTTGGCAGACGGGACAGCAGAGATCCTCTTCTGATCTGGAAGCCATTGAGTCTCCAGGTGAAGCTGAAAACAGACAGTCAGTCAGTCACAGCTCCATGAACTTCACTGAGGTTCACTTCCCCTCTGAGTCGAGGTGTTTGTTAAACTCACGGTCAGTGTGTGGAACGTCGGCAGGTTGTAGTTTGACTCTTCTCTCCTGTAGCTGGACTCACTCAGGACGTTTGGTCTGGTTTGGTTCAGTTTGGTTTGGAAGGTGAATGTGATCGTCTGGTTTTCAGCCTGCGTCTCTTCAGGGAGGAACAGATGCTTCCTGGTTTCTCAGGTGTGTCAGGAGAGGGTGGAGCTTGAGATGCTGGATGATAAAACCTGTAAAACCTGAAACAAATGTACAAGCAGCTCTGCTGCCAGTAAAAACATTGCACCCCCTTATGGACTGAACTCTAAAACTTTAACTCTTAACTGTGCCTGAATCATCTGCTTGTGCAATATCAGCGGTTCATGTGCCATACACTCATTGTACATATTCTGGTGTGTCAGGACACTTTGTAAAAAATAATTCAAGCCTTGGATTTGATAACTGGTCAAAAGTCGTTTGGCAGCAACAAGCTCAAAGTGGAATTTTAATATTAAAGGTAGTGCGGGGGGGGGGGGGGGGGGGGGGAGTCTGTGATGTAACTGCAGAGCTGAAGTCTCATTAAAGAGACAGCAGCAAAGTGCAAACAAATGGAAACAAGTTCAGAAAATGAAAAGAGGGTTTATAAAATTCAAATCAGCTCAAGTTTGCTTATTAATTTCTGTGTGAGTGCACTAAAAAGTATGACATCATCAAATGATTTTAACATTTTGTTGTGATTATAATGCCTTTATTGTGACACCATTATATAGTGTGACTCTGGGCTTTTCAGTAAATGTGGCTGTCGGACACATATTCTATATTAATATTAAGTAATAGCTTTAGTTTACATTAAAGCCACCTAGGGGCACCAGCCTTCAAAGGAAGGAAAATAGACATTTTATTGATTAAGAGTGTTGTGCAATAGTAGTAGTAGATTTGACGTTGGCTAATTATTAATAATCATGAAATATGATTATTAAAATAAAAATTATTTATTAAAAATGATAAAAAATGATAAGGCTATTAATTAAGAATAGTAACATAATTAATTAGAAATGATACGGTTATCAATTAATAATAGTTCAATAATTAATGAAAACAATAAAATTATCAATTAAGAATAATACTATCTGTAACTATTACTTATCGTCGCGGGGCACCACCCTGTTTACAGGGACCAACAAGTCAATCTGTAAAGATCAGTCTCAAGTGATAAAAGTTAAATTTAGAATCTCAATATTTAATATTAAAGATTATATAATAAACAATGAAAGGTTTTAAGTTCGTGCACAGGCTATAGTTATCCAGCTGTATTCATATACATATGCACCAATAATCACAGAAATACAAATACTCTAATTACAAAAGGATTTATTAAAAAGGGAAATAAAGTTAACTCACGGTCAGTGTGTGGAGCGTCGGCAGGTTGTAGTTTGACTCTTCTCTCCTGTAGCTGGACTCACTCAGGACGTCTGGTCTGGTTTGGTTCAGTTTGGTTTGGAAGGTGAATGTGATCGTCTGGTTTTCAGCCTGCGTCTCTTCAGGGAGGAACAGATGCTTCCTGGTTTCTCAGGTGTGTCAGGA
>NC_070636.1:1125366-1127593 GCF_947347685.1 Pleuronectes platessa | reverse complement strand
AGACAGAGAGACGGAGAGACAGAGAGACAGAGAGACAGAGAGACAGACAGACAGAGAGACAAAGAGACAAAGAGACAGAGAGAGGCGTGAACACAGGCTGCAGGTTGTAAGGCCGACCTCAGGCCTCAGATCAGCTCGTGCTAAACTGCAAATGTGTTTATGTGACAACGAGACTGAGAAGACGAGAGACGGACACGAAGGCAGCGAGGCAGGGGAGGAAACAGGAGGACGGACAGAGAGACTGTCAGAGGAGCTGATTGAATGCTGTCCACAGACAGAGGGACAGACAGACACAGGGTCATCATCCAGCTCGTTTTGTGGAGATTCAACTGTGAACGTCTCCCTCAGATTGTCTCCCAGTCGCTCCTCAGGAGTCTATCTGGTCCCGCTGAGTGGGAGAGACACGCTGCATTTAGAAACCACTCTCTCTCTCCCTCGCTCTCTCTCTCTCTCTCTCTTGCACTTCCTCTACCTGTCACTTGTGCCTCTCTCGCCCCCTATCTCCCCCCCCCCCCCCCCCCCCCCGCTCCTCAGCAGGATCTCAGCCTATTTCTTCCAGTTATGCTCCACTTGCCGCGTGGAGGAGATTTAGCCGGCAATCCCCCCTCTCAGATAGGACCGAGGCCGGGGCAGGAAGGCCGGGCTGAGCCGAGACAAGATACTAGTTAAAGAGCGACAGCGGCTGAAGGCATTAGCGTCAGAAGAGATGAGGTGTTAGAAGCTCCACCCATCAGAAGCAGCGTGGGACAGATGGTGCTCCAGATTAACGCTCTGGAGAAGCTCTGCACCAAACTGGAACTCTCAGGTTCTTAAGACACAACTTACACAACATAGGAGATAACGTGAGAAGTACTAGTAGCAGTAGAAGTACCCTAAGTAGTACTATTACCAGGGGTACCAATTACAGACTAGCAGGTACTTTACTCGGACTAGTAGCTGCAGTATTAGTAACTCCAGTTGTACCAGTAGTAATAGTGAATCATTGTTTCAACCAGTAGTAGTATTGTTAGCCCCAATTGGAAGCAGTAGTAACGTTACCAAATAAGGGCAGTATTACAAGTAATACCAGTAGTGCGGCGATAGTACTAGCGGTACTAATACCAGTATTAGCAGGTGTATTAGTATTATTACAAGGCATCGAGTATTAGTTCATGAGGCATTATGTAATGAACAAAACTTGAAACTTGAGATTGAGACATAAACCGTCTTTATTTACAGACGAAGAGAATAATACAAGTGAGAGCTTCTTTGGTTTGCTTTGATAATAAAACCCTGATTACCAATATTTATGTCAATAGTCATAATAAACTAACAGAATCAGCAGCAGCTTCACCAGTATCTGTCTCGTCCTACCAGTGGCTCCAGTCCGTGTCGTCCTCTGAAACCAGCTGACGCTTCTCTTCCAGGCGGATCCTTCTTTATAGAGTCGGTTTAATTATCAGCTCCACAGTTGTTTTACTGGGATTGAAAAGCAAACGGGGTGAAATGGATGAAGAGGAGTTTTACTGCCCAGTTAAACCAGCTCCTGGGATTAGAGCCCCCGGCTCGTTGGTGAGCGGCTGATTCACAGTGTTGTCCTTGTTGTTGGTAATTTACTAATTGGCTCAGTGAATAAACTCCAATGGAAAATAAATCCTCATTTGTTTGCTGCTGCACAGAACTTAATGGAATGAAGTGGATTTCCACCTTGTTGTGTAGAGTTGTCGTCAGTTTGTAGTTTAATGTGATGATTACTTGTTATTCTGACATTTCACACGTGAAGCACGAGTTGGATGTTTACGACTGTATTTAACGCTGAGCCTGACGACCACAAGAGGGCGCTGTTTACGCTGAGTCATCTTATTGAAGAGACAAACAATCCAAACGTACATGTAGACATTCAGGGACCTTTCTCTTTATACGTCTGATCTTATGAAGTAATGTTCAAAATACAAATAACAAGAAAAAAAATTCCTTAGCATCTACTCTGTAATGTTTTTCTTACTTTGTGATTTAATATCTGAATTTTGAGAAGCTCTTTTTCTGTTTTGAGTTTTATTTGAGGAATCTGCTGTTGGAGGAAGATCTTAGAAAAATCCCCTCGGATCAGACACTTCACTCTCGGAACATTTCTCTGTTCCACCGTCTTTGTCTTCGGCTAAATCCATAAGACTGTGTTTGAGTTTGAAAATGGATTTTTCAAAATTCAACCGATCTTGTGTAAACAGGAGTCTGTTTGTAAAGCAGC
>NC_070636.1:1100366-1120366 GCF_947347685.1 Pleuronectes platessa | reverse complement strand
TCCATGAGCTGCTGAAGAAGATCAACACGATGGTTGAGAGAAATGGAGGAAGCTACTACTCCATCGAGATGTTCCAAGAGGCTGAGAAGGCTGTAGAAAGGAAGATGAATGAGCTCCTGAGGGATGAACCACAGAGGGACGCAAGATCTGAGGCAAAAGAAAGAGATGGTCACTTACAAAATCTTGGAGCAGGTGTTGGATGTGTTATTGTAGGGCCGATTGGGGGGGCAATTGGACCAAAACAAGACCTGGATGAATCGAATGACTTGGAAGTCCTAAGACCTAAAGCAAAAGAACATGTGGCAAGCTTTAAAAACGGTTCCTTAGTCCTTGTTGGAGCAAGTGTTGGAAGTGCTATTGGAACAAGTGTTGGAAGTGCTATTGGAACAAGTGTTGGAGGTGCTTTTGGAGCAGGTGTTGGAGCCGTTCTTGGAGCACCGATTGGGGTGGCAGTTGGAGGAGCAGTGGGATTTGTGGCTGAAAAAGTGATAAAAAAAAAAAAGTGCGTCACAAAGTGATATTTAATATCAAGGACATCAGCTCATTGCAGCTAAATGGACCAAAAATAGATACAAATAAAAAAATCTAATCGTTAAAACAGTATTTAATCAAGTTTGTAAGGTCAGAGTGACCTTGAAGAAATTGCCTCATGGCGAATTTGAGATGTCCAGAATGTGGACGTACCAACGGACGTACGGACAGAGGGACAACCCAAAAACCTGCCCCCCCCGAAACTAATCATGGAAAGACTTTATCTTTGATTTGATCATAATGTTTATCAGAGAACGTGTCATCTGTCCCAGGAGATCGAGTTTTACTAATCACTACTCACGTGATTAATGACGTCACACATGTCATAAGTGTAATATGTGATTTGAAACTGGAGAAGACCGTGGACCTGATTAGCTTAAATTATTCTGTCATGAAAAGTTTGGATCAATGCGAATAGAATATGATTTTTTGATGTCCACCATCTTGAGTGTTGGTTAATGTCGAGGAGCTGAGATGACACAAACAAATAAAGGTCGGTGCCTAAATACATAAGCTCCTGTATTTATTTACATCAGGGGGGTCATACTCATTTTAGTTATGGGGCCATATACTGCCTACTTTGATCTCAAGCTCATTAAATGTCTCCTTTGTTTTGACAGATAGGAAATAGTGTAAAGATGTGATATTCATAATATGGAGATGCAGCAACATTTTGAATGAGCTCAGTTCACGTAGAGGAGTCGATGTTCTCACTTATCTAAAGGTCGAACCCTTGTTTAACCCTCTGGGGGCGTGTCCCTGACCTGTTGACCTGGTGAAAGTTAACAGGATAAAAACTTTGTCTCATTCACTCCTTCGTCCGCTCGATGCAGAGACTCAGTGTTTACTCAACACGGAAAGAAATCAGAAAGAACGAAGTAAAGAAGGAAAAGAGAGAGAGATCCTTCTTTGTGTTTACCTCATCTATAATAGATGAAGTCAAGCTCACCCGGTGTGTGTGTCTATGTGTGTGTGTGTGTGTGTGTGTGAGTGTGTGTGTGTGTGTCAGTCTGGCCTCAGCACCAGGTTGCTGTAACCTGCTTTGATCAGTCGCAGCAGAGAGGTTGGCAGCGTGGTGCTGACAGATGTGTACAGAGGGTGTTGTTGTGTTGTTGTGTTGTTGTGTTGTTGTGTTGTTAGTACGTTTCAGAGGGTAAACTACAGGGTGGGCGTCAGGTGCGTTTTTTAAACGGCCTGAGGTTGTTTAAACAGCAGAACTGAGTTTTTATGATTCAAGGACAAAATGGTCTCACTTGTTCACTGAACTTCCATATGAAAGATATTAACATGTATGAAATATGACCTGAACTCAAACGTCTGAAAATCATAACCTGAATATTTGATACTAATCGTGAATTCATGGATTTAATCACTTTTAAGCTGCATAAATATTTAACTTTTATTGAGAAGAAAGGTTTTAAGTTCAGCATCAAACTTCATGGACTTGTTGAGATTTCCTCATTTATTTCATAATTCACTCAAATCTGATGAATTTTGTTCTGATGGTCAAAACTGAGATGATGATATCTCACTGTAAATAGTGTGTGTCTGTTGTGTCCGTGTACAGGTGCGTTTGGAAGTGTGTGTACTCGATGTTGGAGGTGTGTGTGGGAGTGGGAGTGTGTGTGTGTGTGTGTTGGGTTGGGTGGAGGGGGGGGGGTGGTTGTAGGCCAAAGGTATGTTGTTCTGACTCTCCTGCCAAACTAATTAGCTCTGTGGAGCACGGAGGCCTGTGGAGAGGCTGCACCACACACTGAGGGATATTCTGCCAAAACTCCTTTTTGCTTCTCGCACACACACACAAACCTCAAGAACATAAACACCTGAAGCACTCGCACAAAAAGAGACGAGCACGCAGACGTCCCTCTGTCAGGTCCTGACCCGGCCCTGGCCCCGGATGCTACCATCTTGTTATCTGAGCCAAAGGTCTGGACTCCACTGCTTCGTTTGCATCACACCTTACTTCACCTTCTGGACGAGTTGAAACAACTCTCTCATGTTGGTTCATAAAGGAAAGAATCTAAAACCCAATATTTTACCTCATTAACGTGTTCATACTGTGTTTTTATATGAAACAAGATACCAATGACAGCCAGGGTTTCATACGTCACAAATATAAGGAAGCAATCCCTCCATCGTGGTGGGGGGGGGGGGTGTTTCTCTCTTGTAGCATAATGAGGTGAGAAGCCAGAAGTAGCTTAATATCTGTTTTGAAGTTTAAGATAAGTTTAAGCTGATGTAGCTCAACGTTCTTGATCAGGACCAAGAATTAACGCTAGCATCATATCGATAACTTGAAAAGCTAATTTAGTTACATCTGAGATTATCTTTGACACATAAAAACAGTAACATTCTGATACACTGACGTTTAGTCCACTTTTCACTATGATTTATTAATATAAAGGAGAAGAAATTCGTTAGTTTGTGTACCGAGCTGAAGCCAGGAGCTTGTTAGCTTAGCTTCCACCGCTGCAGATCAGGAAGTGTTCATACGAATCGTTTTGTGCGACTAACAAAGATGAAAACGACTCATGAGAAAGTCATTTCAGAAGGTGAGAGAAAGGAAGGATGGAGAATGCGTGAGAAAAAGAGAAAGAGAAAAGCAGGAAAGATGGAGAAGAAGTTTATAGAAGTGATGATAAGAGGACGACAGAGGTAAAGAAGGAAAGGGAATAGAAATGGAGGTGAGACACAAGGAGGGAGGGAATAAACAAAGGAGATGAGGAGGTAAAAAGAGATAAATGCATACAAAATATGACAAATAAAACGTTAATAAGGTTTTAGTGGAAGGAACAGAGGCACAGAAAGAAGGGAGGATGGAAGAGGAGAGGAAGAAATGAAGGATAAAAGAAGCTGTGGGGTGGAAGAAGAGAAGAGCAGAAGGGAGGATAGAATATCAGGACGGTAAAGTTAAAAGAGTAGGTGAGGCTGGAGAAAAGCAAAATGAGAGGAGGATGAGGAGATAGGGTGAAAGATAAAGTAACAAGAGTGAAGAAAAGTAAGAGAAGAAGAAGTGATGAGGAGGAGGATGTCAGGGGAGGAAGGACCATTCACTGTCTGATGGCCGTCAGCCAGAGAGGAGGAGGAGGAGGAGGAGAAGAGTTGTTTCTTTGTTTGAAGGTTACAGGAGGACAAGTAGAGAAAGAAAGAAGAGAGGGAGGATGTGATGGAGACAAAAGAGAGAGAGGAAGCAGGAATGATTGCAGCGAGAGAAAGAAGAAGAAATGATAAATACACGAAGAGAAAGAGGTGTTCAAGTAATTTTGTGTCTCCAAGGTGGAAGCAGCTTTTATACCATTAACGCCGCCTGGTGTGTGTCTGTGTGTGCGCGTGTGCGTGCACGTGTGCGTCTCCTGCCAACTCTTTAACGAGGGACTGCTGCTAATTTCAGAGCTAATACTGAACTGTTCCACACCACTGAACCCAGGGGGGAGGAGGAGGGGAGGAGGAGGAGGAGGACATAGGTGGAAGGAAGGAGAGAGAGAGAGAGATAGAGAGAGAGAGAGAGAGAGAGAGAGAGAGAGGAGGCAACGGGGAAATGAGGAGAAGCAAGGATGTGAGATTACAGACAAGAGGGGACATAGGAAAGCATATAGGAGAGTAGGAAAGGAAATGAGGTGGAGGAGGAAACACAAAAGATGAGGAGGAAAGGAAGGAAGGACACTATGGTGGAGGAAAGTGGGGGAGGACAAGAGAACAACAGAGAAGATGAGAGGAAAGGAAAATAGGTAAGGACATGAGGATGGAAGGGGACAAGTGGAGGACATAGGACAGGAGGGTAAGAAAAGATGAAATTGGACAGAAAGAGGCGAGACAGGAAGTAAAATGAGGAGGAGAAGAAAAAGGCAGAGAAGGTGAGAAGGAGATAAAGGAAGGACAGAAAAGAAGAGGAGATAAGGACAGAGGTGAGAGGAAGGATGGACAGAGGAGAGAAGCAGAGGGGAGGAGAGGACGGGAGGATAAGGGCAGAGGGGTGAAGAAGGAGGCTATGGGGGGGTGCAAGGGGAGGAGAAGAACAGACAAAAAGGAGAGGTAAGGAGATAAGGACGTTTGAAGGAAAGGAAGTAGGAAACATTTAGGTAAGGATTAGGAAGCGAACACAAAGGTAAAAAGAGGGTGACTGGGGGAGAGGGGGGAGTTGAGCGGAGGTGAAGATGATTAAACCGCCCTGTGCAGCTGTCCCCTCCTGTTCTTCCTGCATCCCTCTTTCATCATCCCTCGTTTCTCCCGCTGCCCTCCAGCATCTGTGATCTGCCTCCGTCTCTCAGTTTCCTTTGTTTCTTCATTTCCTCCCTCGACCTCTGACCTCCGTCCGGCCTGAGACGTGAAGTTAACTCAAACTCAGGTCGCTGCAGCTCTCACAAAGAACTCTGGGAGATCACATCACAGGAGGGACGGAGAGAGTGAGGACAGAAATGAGACGGGCTTGTCCACGGAGGATTTCCACCCAGAGAGTTAGCCTGCTAGCTTCATCAGCAGCACACGATGAATCCAGGGATAGGTTAGCCCAAGATGGATCCACTGGTTGGATCTTTAGATGGTCAGGAAGGGACGGACACATTTGTCCAACCTTCATATGGGACAACGCCCGAAGGAAGCAGCTCCTGAATTGAGACACAGCTGTAGTTTTAATTAAAATGTGACTTTACTTTACGTCTCTCCTGAAGGATTGAATTCATGCTCATGCTGTCAGTTTATAAATCCGGAGACTACTTGGAGCAACATCTGCCACGATGGCTAGCTAGCTGTCCCACGTCTAAAGTTGTTCATGAGCCCGAAAACCTCACGAACAGAAAGAAAACACTTCTTCCTACAAAAGTGCAGAACTTTGGCACTAGACAATGTTTCGGCGCAAAAGCTGTGTAATAAGTACGAAGATTTTATACGTGAATGGAACTCCTGAGCTCATGGTTATGATGTAAGAAGTCACGTACGCTGTGTTCCTGGCGTTCAAGTGGTCAACCTTTGAGAAATGCGTGTTTCATAACGGCAAAATGGCTGCAATATTAAAGTTCTTTTGTTTGGAATCCATACAGGCTAACGCTTTAGCAAGCTAGCAGTAGGTGTAGCATATTTTGCAGGAAATGACGGAGTGAAAAGATGAGACTGTCGAGAGTATCAACATTTTCTACCGATGTGTTATAAAACTCGGAAGAGAAAAATATAAGCGATGAAATTTACAAAAAAAACAATCGCTAACAAAAAGAAAAGTTAGAGGTACAGGTCTGTGAGAACCACTAGAGGGAGCCGCTCTCCACGGGGAACACGACCTTAGCTGAAGTCACAAATTGGTCGGCTAGCTCGTTAGGCTCATCATTAGCTGCAGCCCAGGATTCTAGTTCGGAATTACAGATGTAGAGGTTCCGACTTCTTTAAAGTTCTTTCAGTTTTATAAATGACTCTTTATGAAACCATATAAAAGTCTTTATCTTAATCCCTGCTAACTTTACGTCTAACTGGTTTATGACTCGTAAAAAACATTCAATTTAAGAGTTAAAATAAAATAAAAGGACAATTGTCAGAAAGTTTTTGTCCCAGCATCAAATTCAATTTGCAGCATGAATTACAAATTGTCCTTTTTTTTTTATTATTCATGTTTATTTAAGTATTAAAGTCCATCACTTACAGCCGCTCCCAGTAATTTGCCACCCTGCGTTCGCTCATGTCGGATTTTCTTACTGATTCATGTTACTATTCATCTTTAGTAATTAAAACCCTCATCTCATATCCATAAAATTCACATTATTACCCCATAACGTCCCTTATCATATTAGTCATATGAGCTTCGCTTAATTGTGCTGTGTTGTGCATTAATGAATCCGCGCATTAAAGTTTCCTTCCAAAGGAGATAACTGCTGTCGTAAAATTAAATGACAAAATGTCCGGAAGCTAGAAATTACGTTATAAATATTCAATGAATAAATGATGTCACTGTTAAAATGAAAAGAATGTTAACAGGGAAGTTGGATTTGTGTATTTGACGTATACACTCAGTGTCTTATAGGATTTAGAGACACACAAAGATTAAATATAGTGACAGTGTTGGTGGATACAGGGAGAAAATATAAAGATCATAAAAAAATCTGAATAAACCATAGAAAAAGGACAAATTAAATTCAAAAGAAATACCTTATTTGTGGGGAAATCTAATCTACAGTAAGTAAGTGAAATGTGTTGCATAAATGTTTTAATAAATCTTACGACAATACTACACAAGTGCAAAATAGACTTTTACAGTTTTATCTCAGTTCTGATTTACAGTATTTATTTTAAACACTATCTTTATGTAAATCTAATGTCTATAAGTTATATTTCTATTCACCTGAGGACAAGTCTATCAGAAGTGAGAAAAGTGTGTGTATGTGTGTGTCTGTTATTGTGTCTGTGTGAGTGTGTGTGAGTGTGTATATATGTGTGTGTGTGTGTGTGAGCATCTAACAGGATTGTAGCTAACAGGATGGAGGAAGCTGTAATTCTACTATAACGTTATCAACATGACTTTCCAATATGCGGCTGATGTGTGTGTTTGTGTCGGCGGCTCGCTCTGGCCCCGCCCCCAGCGATGATGTCACTGTGTTGTTGTCATGATGTCATTGTTTCAGACGTTGACCTTCTCAGCCCCAAAGTGTTTCCTGGTTTTATCTCATTCTCTCTTATTTCACTTTGATTTACGCTGCCACATTGAGTTCAGTGTAAACTGCACAATCACAGCCGGAGGGAGAGAGGAGCAGAAAGGGTTGTTTACACATTTATAATAACAATAATAGTTTTATCATATTGTCTAATAGTTTAGGTATTTCTTGTTTTTCTCCAAAAGTCAGATGAGAGTTCACCTGCGTCTCCGGTAAAGAGATAAATCCAGAACATGTTTGACTCCAGAGATTCAATCATAATTCTGTTATTTCATCACTGTTGTTTCTATAAAACAACGTGTTGTCACCACAACTGTGTGTGTGTCTGACTGTGTGTGTGTGTGTGTGTGTGTGTGTGTGTGTGTGTGTGTGTGTGTGTGTGTGTCTGCTTGCTGTCATGCTCTGGTTGATGCTAAAGCAGCGTGTCAGGCAGAGATTGGTAAAACAGATAGACGGTGTGAACACGTCCAAACACTGCAGGACATTTTACAAAATGTCTCCATCAGAGAGAGAGAGGGAGGGAGAGAAAGAGAGGGAGAGAGAGAGAGAGGGATGGAGGGAGGGAAAGAGAGAGAGAGGGAGAGAGAGAGAAAGAGAGAGAGGGGGAGAGAGAGAGAGAGAATGTTCCTCTGAGCTCCGTTGCTGTTTAGAAACTATTAAATACACATCAGTTATCAAGTGTAACACACACAGACACACACACACACACACACACCAGATCCTGTAACTAGTGTCCAGTCTTTTACTTCTATCTCCTCCTTTTCTCTCATCCATCCCTCCTTCCTCCTCTTCCTCCTCTTCCTCCCTCCCTTCTCTCATCTCCTCAAACTCTCCTCTTTTCATTTGTCCTCTCGTCGTTCATATTATTCCTCCTCTCTTAATCTGCCTCTCATGTCCCCCCCTTTTTTCATGCTCTCTCTCCCTCTCCCTCTCTCTGCCCCCCCCCCCCCCCCTCTCTCTCAGTGGGATGCTTGGACTTATCCTCAGTTCTCTGTGGGAGTTCACACTGATCCCTCCATCACTACAATCCTACTGGAGTGTGATTATCCTTTTGAAGATGCACACACACATACACACATACACACATACACACATACACACACACACACAAGCACACCTGGCCTTTCTCATCATCAAGTTTTATTCCCTTATTTTATTTTGTGTTTTTTGTGTTTTATTTATTTTCCACCCAATTAACAGAGGTTTTATATTTGTTTCACTTCCTGTTGTGTGTCGTCTGTCAGCCATCTTGTTTTAGTAAACATGACTGGAGTTGTCACGATCAATGAAACAAACTACATATAGTTATTGATCATCATTATATACAGTCACCTCACACACACACAGACACACACAGACACACACTCACAGACACACAAAGCTTTTACTCTGGTACTTTGTGTGAGCAGGTTCTTGTGTCTTTATGATCAATACAGGACTCTAAAGATCATCTATCGGACCTGTCCTCTCTTTTCTTCTCCTCTCTCACTCGTTCACTCCTCCCTCGTTCTTCTTTCTCTTTGTTTCTCTCTTTTCTCCTTTTTTAATTTCATCTCTTTTTATTGCCTTTCAACTTCTCTCCCTTTTCTGTCTTTCTGTCTTTCCTCAGTGAGTAGATTGGTTTTGGCACTCAGTCCCTTGATCAGTGATCACACACACACTCACACACAGACACACACAGACACACACACACACACACACACACACACAAACAGACAAACACACATAGCGAGCAGTGGTGTCATCGCCATGGTGATGTCAGCGGGCGGGGCTTAATCCAAAG
Organism: Pleuronectes platessa; assembly: GCF_947347685.1. Lineage (NCBI taxonomy): Eukaryota > Metazoa > Chordata > Actinopteri > Pleuronectiformes > Pleuronectidae > Pleuronectes > Pleuronectes platessa. Next base: position 1,111,420 of record NC_070636.1, on the reverse strand, counting down.
TGACACTTGTTCTCTGCCTTCCTTTCCCATCGCCATGGAAGCAATTACCCTCCTCCTCAAGGGCCTTTTGTCTGAGTGTGTGTATGTGTGTACGTCTGTGTGTGTGTGTGTGCGTGTGTGACTGTGTGTGTCTGTGTTTGACCGTGTGTGTGTGTGCGTTTGTGCGCTCGTCCTCCCCGGAGTTGACGGGGTGGAACCTTGGCTGCAGGTCACCTGATTGGCTGAATTGAAAGACAGGGAGAGAGAGAGTGGGGGGGTCAGGGGGAGCATCAGAGGAGGAGAGAGGGAGAGAGAGATTAAAACAGAGGAGGAGGAGGAGGAGGAGAGGGAGAGAGACTTCTCCTCTTTCTCCATCTCTCTCAACTTGAATAAAAACTGAAAACTTGTGATTTTCTCTCCGGACGTGAACTCGTGTGACGATCCAGATGTTTTTATTAAAATGTAAATGTTTATTAAAATGTAAATGTTTCCTCTTCCCTTGGTTTAGATTCAAAAAGAAGGAGCTGGTCACTATCTTCCTTCAGAGACACAATAAATAAAAACACACACTGACAGACATTAATAAGCAACATAAATCACACAGACTGACACTTCTCTTACAATCAGCTGCAGGAAAAGAACGTCCTGTACAGTAGAGCGACGCACACACAAACCCCCCCCCACACACACACACACATACACACACACAGACACACACACTGAATGTTGCTGTGTAATGCACTGGTGGTTCTCCTGCAGCATTTCAGCTCCAGGTTCCTTCTCATTCGTCTAACCCAGGAATCTGCTTGGGTTGAACTGGGACCAACACTCGGCCGTCCAATAGAAAATAAGCACCAGTAAGATGTGAACCTACGATGGAGGAGAAGTCGTATTTTTCTGTCCTGACACAGTTAACCCAGCTGCACCGAGTTTCTGTCTCACATAGTTATTGCCTGTTCCCCGATTAGTGTAAAAGAAGCTGTGACAGTTTGCTCCTCTTGTTCCTCCGGGGCAGAGCTGGTTCTAATGCTCCTGGTTCTCCTGAAGGTTCTAAAGGTGAAAGCAAGAAGGCTTCCTACTGAGCATTCAACAATGTTCCCGAAACACTGAGTTCCAGATCTTCTATCTTGTGTATTTTATTCTAACTGAACTCTAGTGGCTGCGTCCGACTGCAGTGACGTCAGGGAAGATTCACAAAGAAGAGAAAAACCCACTGAATGCGTTTTAACAGGTTTCTCTGCCTCACGCAGGAGGACACACACGACACACAACTCACATCGATGGAAATATACAATCACCAGGACGCACACGGGAAATACATCTCTGACGCTTCGTAGGTTCTTTCCCTCTCTCGCTCTTTTTTATACTCAATCTATCGCTCTATTACTTTGAGCTCTCTCTTCTTTCCTCCACTTTCTCTATTTTTTTAATATGTGAACGTCTTAACCAGATTCACATCTCCACACTCTTTGTTTGTATTTCGTGTGTGTGTCTATGTGTGCGGGAAGATTTCTATCTGTCATGAAGAGATTCAAATGCTGCAGTGTGTGTCTGTGTGTGTGTGTGTGTGTGTCTGTGTGTGTGTGTGTGTGTGATGGCTATCAGCGGTCAGGACCTCAAACCTCCACAGATTTCCCCGTCGGCCACCGGGCAGCGCTCCTCTGAGTCTTATCTCCTTCATCTCTCTCTTCATATTGCTCTCCGTGTTTCTCTTTATCTCATCGAAGACTTTCCTGCTTGGATGTTTTCTTTTTAAATATTCTCCCTCTCAGTTTGGCCTCCGCTGATGGATGAGCCGATGGTGTAAACAGATACTCTCATATCTGGACCCGGCAGGAGAAATTAAAGCACGGAGTTTATTCCAGAAAATATAAATTGAACAAAAATTGAATTTTGCACAAACACAACGAGACGCGATGAACTCTGATGTGCTTCAGGCTCCTGGGAAGGAAACTGCATCATAGAATTTAAATGGCAAAGGCAGTTTTATTTATAAAGCAACTTTTGCATATTGAGGGACTACATTAAAACAAGAGGCATGTATAGAAACAGATGTTCAGGTTTATACTCTGCAGATAAGTGAGTGTTTCAGGACACACACAGTTTGTTGTGTGTGAGTTGTTGCTTGAATTAGATCTTGTGTATCTTCTTCAGGGCGATTCAGGATTTTTCCTCTTTCACATGATTTCCTGTGTTGCATTCTGGGTCATGACTTTCACATTGAGCGTAAACAGGCTTGTTCTCATGAAGGAGTTCTTTAGCTCTAATCAAGGTGAAGCTGCGTTTCACCTGGTCGCCTGTTGGTGGCGTCACATCCTCTTTCACACTTTGTAGATCTTGGTGGTTTTTTACTGTTTATTTGAAACAGATGAAGGATTTTATTCATCGGACGTTTGGATCTGAAGTTTTCAGAGAAACAAGCAGAGCGAGCGTTAGCGGCAGCTCGACTCTCAGCCAATCAGAGACGTCCTGAGTCGAGTGACCAGGTTCCTCTCTCCTGATGATGCAGCTCTGCTCGTATGAACATGAGGAGCTCGGACTGTAAACATCTGCCTGACGACAGCCGACCTGTCACATGACTGATGGTCAGTTTGACCTCCAATTGACCTTTCAGCATTTCTACACACTGCGAGAGGAGGCCGCACACACACACACACACACAAACACACACACACACACACCGACATCGACACACACACTGAAACACTGAAACAGACATATCTTTTCCTTTCATTTGACAAGCCCTTAAAAAGCCATCGACCCACCTCGCTGAACTTTACGACATCTCACACACACACACAGACACACACAGACACACACACACAGACTCACACCTTTCCTGGTGTGACAAGCTCTTTAAAACACCATTAAGTCATCCAGCTGAACTTTACAACATGGTTTCATTTCATGTTTATAAGACCCCCCCCCCCCCTCCCCCCAACACACACGCACACACTCGACCACAACAAGTGTTGCATTTACCTACTCATGCTGTACATGATAAATATGTCGGATCGAGTCAAGGTCAAACACACCTTCTTGTCCACTTACACACACTCACTCATACACACACACACACACACACCCGTACACACACATTATTCACTCTGTTGTGAATATATAACATTTTATTTTTAGATAAACCCCGTTCTTTACAATTTGTGCTTGTGATTAAGTGGATTTAATTTGATACTTTTTCTTTTCTTTCAAAATGTGTGTACGTGACCCTGAGTCGCGAAAATGAAGTCACGACTTTCTTAAAGTTATAAATACGAGAGGACGGATCCACACTCAAGTTTCATAATTTATATAAAACCTGATTCACATTTTATGTCTTTTTCACAGACAGAGAGAGTGACACAATAAATAAAACACAAAGCATGTAATAGATGCTACACAAAAGAAGTAGTATATCTATATATATAAAGTGACACACAACAGTTGTTAACATTGATATGTGTGACGTATAAGAGAGAGTCACTTTAAATGTTTATGCCCATGAATCAAATCAGAGTTTATTTAAAAAGCTTCTCTGACGGAACAATATTAATACATCAAAGAAGAAACATCAGGGAAACGATAAAGAGGAAGAATAGAATCAATTACAACTTTTCTCTCTATTGATGTATTCGTTCTTAACAATATTTAATATCGTTCTTCTCCAGCTTCACTTTCACATTTCACAATAACATCGTCGGCTCTCACAAACTTTACGGATGTTTTAACCACTGACGCAGGTGAAACGGCGTCGCACACAAATCTAACTTAGACGTGGACGGACGTTAACAATTACAACATGAGACGAAAAAACAAAACACGACAACAGATGGTTAGAGACGCGTCAAACCTGCGACTGTTTAAAATATTTAATAATAAAGGGAAGAACATATTAATTTAATAACCTCATCTCCTCTTCTCGCTTCTCCCCTCCTCTCCTCCTTTCACTCCGTTTGTTCTCCCCGATAAATAAATGACAAACAGTATGAAAATGATATTCTTTGCATGATGACAGCCATTTTTCATCTGTAGCCCTAAACAACTCCTCCTCCTCCTCCTCCTCCTGTTTGTCTGTTATCCCTCCATCTCATCCCTCTTTACACCTCCCTCCCCCTTTTATCCCTCCAACACTTTTTCTCCTGCATTTTTTCGCTCAGGCAAAAATTAATCACCTGTCTTTGTGTGTGTGTGTGTGTGTGTGTGTGTGTGTGTGTGTAAGTGTGTGTATGAGTGTGTGTGTGTGTGTGTGTTTGTGTGTGCGTGTGTGTGTGTGTGTGGCCGGCAGGAAGCCCACAGAGGTTTTTAGCAGCTGATTTATTGCAGAGTTAATTCATAACGGCATCCGATGATGATGAGAGGCTGCGGGAAAGTATGGTCGTCAATGTTGTTGTTGAAGGGTGAAAGAAAGAGGGAGAGAGGGAGAATAAACAGAGCAGCTCTTTGGTATAAATTAATAGAGTGGAAAGTGATGGAGAGGAGGATGGATGGAGGGAACGAGTGAGTGCAGTAGAAGGAAGGAAGGAAGGGAAGGGGGGGGGGGTTGGGAGACAGATTGTCGGGGACTTGAGAAATGGGATCATGGAAGAACGTAAAAAGGTTTTTTCTACGTGGTGCGATCAAGGAAAGTTCAGAAACTGAGACCAAATAAAGTGTCGTTCAAATAAATGTGAACACTGCAGCTCCATGTTCATTCAGGGGAAGAGGAAGAGGAGGAAGAGGAGGAATAGGAGGAAGAGGAAGTAGAAAAGCGGAGGGTAGAGGCTCTTATTGTCCATGTTTTCAGAGCTCTGGGGATTGGAGGGTTTGAAATAGTCTGAACAGTTCAGGTTGTTGCATCTGAGGGAGATACGAGGTCAGATCTTCATACGTGTCCACTGGTTTGAAGAGTCCTGGACCTTCTCCGCTCCTCATGCAGACCCTCCCTGTGTGTTAACGTCCTGTTGTCTCTGCTCGCAGGCTGCAGGCTCTGAGGAAGGAGAAGTCACGTGATGCAGCGCGGTCGCGGCGGGGGAAAGAAAACTTCGAGTTCTACGAACTGGCCAAGATGCTGCCGCTGCCGGGCGCCATCACCAGCCAGCTGGACAAGGCCTCCATCATCCGGCTCACCATCAGCTACCTGAAGATGAGGGACTTCGCCAACCAGGGCGACCCGCCGTGGAACCTGCGCCGGGAGGGGCCGCCGCCCAACATCTCCGTGAAAGGTAGGACTGACACACACGAGGCTAAAAGACAGGATCAATGTTTACTGAGGTTCTTTAGGGAGCATTGATGTTTTTCTACCACTGAACAAGAAAGAATGAGAAGTTTCTCTTTGAACTTTTTCTACAGAGAGTTTTATTTTGTAAATCTTCCTCCGATGAGTCGTTACAGAGATTGATTTGTCGCGTTGCTTGTTTTGTTGTCGTTCTTATTTGAAAAGAATCTGAATCATTATTTCCGAACCTGCTGAGCTCCTTCCAGAACTTTGTTTGATCCACTTTTCGTTCTTCATTCATCCTCCTTTGATGTGGCACAAAACAATGTTCTGTCGTTTATCGGCTTAAATCTCAGAAAACAAATTTAACGGCGGAAGTGAAGCTTTTTTTCGTGATGATTTCAAAACTCAACACACTTTCTCTCGTCGTTAAACAATCCATCACAACAGCTTCAGTCACAGATGTTCAGTCTTTGTGTTGTCAAATAGTCTTGTGTTATTCAGATGAATCCGAACATGTGAGCGCAGGTGAATCGGACCGAGAGCCGCCGCGACTTTAAACTGCTGTCGAGCAACATGGACAAGCTGAACACACACAAACACACACACACACACACACACACGCACACACACACACACACACACACACACACACACGCATACACGCACACACACACGCACGCAGCTAGCTTCTGTGCTAAGTGATTTCCTGTGAAGGGAACATTAGGCTTTGATGAATTTCTGCCTGGAGTAGCAGAGTACACACAGCACTTGTGAGTCTAAGTGGAATTTGCCTTTGAAACGGCTCCTTTGTGCGACGCACTTAGAGCAGAAGAGCAGCGCTCGCTTCTAAAAGGACGTTTGGGCTCGTAGCAATGACCCCAAGATGAAAGCAAATGGCATGAAATTGTGTGTTTGTGTGTTTGTGTGAGTGTGTGTGTGTGTGAACTGGGTGTTTACCTGCGAGCGGAGCTGTAATGTGCACAAGGGCAAGATTGTGCTTCAGTATGTGGGAATGTGTGAATAGAAGTTAATGTGTGTGTGTGTGCCTGCCACAGTGCCACCCTGTGTGTGTGTGTGGGTATTTCTACACACATCCTTATGTTTGTGTGTGTGTGTGTGTGTGGAGATACCCTCGACACACAACAGCAGATGGCATCATTGTCGTCAGCTCTTTGAAGAGCCACATGCATTTTAATGAACTGAAAAGAAATGTACACACCGAATTAGTGTGTGTGTGTGTGTGTTTGTGTTGTGTACTTCCTGTAACACAGGCCTACATCCTGTCAGAGAGAATCACAACACGTCACATTTAACACAAACACTACACCTGAGCTCACCTTTGACCTGAGTCCCATTTCTATGGAAATTAATTGATGACAAAATATGAAATGTTAATAAAGAGTGTGTTACATAATTTAAACACACAAGCACACACACACACACACACACACACACACACAAACACACACAAACACACACACACTTGTTTCTCTATAGTTGTGAGGACACTCATTGACATCATGCATTCCCTTACCCGAACCTTAACTTAATTCTAACCCTAATAAATGAACAAACTAGCCCTGATAACTAAAGATAGATAAACACACACACACACAGACACACACACACACATACACACACACACTACTGTACCAACACACATGTTTAACTCTCTCTTAAACACTCACTCTCTCTCTCTCTCAGAGAGTTATTGATTTTCTTGTAGCTGCTTTGCATCAGTTCAGGTAATGAAGATGGCTGTGTGTGTGTGTGTGTGTGTGTGTGTGTGTGTGTGTGTGTGTGTGTGTGTTGTGATGACTCTTTCTCTTGGACCCATGAGAATATCCTCATTAAATGTTTTTTCTTTCTTTTCTCTCCCTCTCTTTCATTGAGTTTCTTTCTCTCTGAACAACTTCTTCTTCTCTCTCTCTCTGACTCATCTTGTCTTCATGTCATCAGTGAGTCTTCCTCTCCGTCCTTCTCCTGTCTTCCCTTCATCCCCTGTTCCTTCTCTCTCTGTTTCTCTTATCGTCTAATTTTCATTTCTACCTGTTTCACGTATAAAGAATTTATTTCACAAATTCACAAAGAAGCAGTTTGTAGATATTTATTAGTTTTAACCTTCCACACCTCCCCCTCTCCCCTCCTCCTCCATCCCCCTCTCCCCTCCTCCTCCATCCTCCTCTTGTCTTCTTCTGTTTCTCTCCTCACTCGATATGTTCTTTGTTCTCCTTTACATTTTCTCCTCTTCCTCTTCCTCGTCTTCTTCATCCCGTGCTTCTCCTCTGTCTCATTTCACCAATCTTTCCTCATCCTAACCACCTCCCTCTCTCCTCCTCCTTTTCTTTTCAACCTCTAAACTTTCTACTTGCTTCCTCAATCTCTCCTCTCTTCCTCTGTCTTTGTTTTCTCCTCCTCCTCCTCTTCCTCCCTCTCCTCTTTCCCTTGTCCTCTTCCTTTTATGACTTCCTTCCCTCCGTTGTCTTCCCTTCTTCCTTTCCTCCTCTCCATCTTCTCCTCCACCTCCCCTCCTCATCTTGTCCTCCTCCCCTCCTCCCCTCCCTCCCCTCCCCCCAGTTGACCTTTGCAGTAATTGACCCATCAGTTGCTCTTCTACAGTTTAGTGTTGGAGGTTTTGACTTCCTGTCAGAGACTCTCCACATCTGCTGCAGGACGCCACACAAACAACCATGACCTTTGGAGCATCCTGACACCCAGCTTGTGTGTGTGTGTGTTTGTGTGTGTGTCTGTGTGTGTGTGTTTATACGACTGACCGCTCACGATTCCACTGTGTGACTGAACGTCGCTCGGTGTGTTTGTGTGAATCTAACAGCCGTGTGTGTGGCTGCACATGTGCATACGGTTTGTGTGTTCGACAGTGTGGTGCAGTGTTTCAGCTTGTGTGTGTCTGTCTGACAGTCTGTTGTGTATGTGTTTGTGTGTGTGTATGTGTGTATGACCCCCTCCGACACCTGGCTATTCATTATGCATGCAGAGGGGAGCAGACACCAAAATGCCATACTTCATGAGCAAGTCTACAATCAAGACACACACACACACACACACATACACACACACACACACACACACACACACACTGTGTCATTATTCACATCTTTGCCCCTTTACATTCTTTTTAAATATCTTCTCTCTCAGTTATAAAAATTTAAATTATGTCATTTTTTACAAGACCCACAAACCTGTTTACAGGCATAAGGTGCAATTTAGCAGTGTGTGTATGTGAGTGAGTGTGTGTGAGAGAGTGTTTGTTGTGTGTGTCTGTGTGTAGTGTGTTGAACTCACACTAAGCTTCACGGTGACACATTATTTGAGCCGTGTTAAAGAGCAGTGATGATGTCAGAAGGTGAAGATCAGATGAGGAATGAGCATCATCTTGTTTCTTTAATAAGTCGTATGATGTCTTTGACTTTTATTTTCTTTATCTTTATTATAATTTGAATCTGATTGTTTATGAGTTTCATATTTTTATTAATATTAATATCACATCATTAGATCCTTGATGTTGTGTGTCCTCAGTTTCAGGACTTTGTGTCTCGTGAAGAAACAACAGAACTTTCTCTTCACTGGAGGAAACGTTGGTTTATCGTTGGTCACAAGAACTTTACAGTTTCTCCACAAACAATCAGATTGTTCAGGATTTTACATTAAAGAGTTCTTCTTCAGGTTAATTCCTAAAGAAGTTTATTTTTCTTTTAGTTTCATAAAATTCTTAAATTTAAAAAAGATAATCCTAGAGTTCTAAGTGTGTCTGTGTGTGTCTGTGTCTATGTGTGTGTGTGCATGTGTGTGTGTGTGTGTGTGTGTGTGTGTGTGTGTGTGTGTGTGTGTGTTCCTATCCACTTAGCATTGCACTGTACAGAGTCAGACTGCAGCTTTATACGAAATCCACCTCCTGCCTCGTGAGACAGTGAATCAGAGAGAGAGAGAGAGAGAGAGAGAGAGAGAGAGAGAGAGAGAGAGGAATAAAACATGGAGCATCAGAGGAAAGCGAGTGAATAGAGAAATGAGCGGGATAAAGAGCAGACGGGGGGGAGAAGGAGAGAGGAATAAACGAGACAGTCAATTAGAGAGACAGAGGCTCTGAGTGCGGCGGAGGGGGCGAGCGAGGGAGGGAGTCTCCTCTGGTTATGATCCATCTCGTCTCTTTGGAGCAGCTGACGGGTTTATGATGCGGCCTGCTGGCTGGGCTAATGGCTTCCTCCATTACACCGAGCCAACACAGTGCCCCCCCGACACCCGGAGAAACACACGCCGCCCGCCTCAAGCCCCGCCCACTTCCTCAGCCGCTCTCTGACGCCGCAGGTTTCCACGTGTGATGATTCACGTTCAGAACAACCAGTGAAGGACGAGCGACTGATCTGATTGGTCACAAAGAGTTTTTTCTGTTCACTTAAGTAATAAAGGCGACTTCAGATTATGGAAGTCCACGGCTGCAAATATGAGAATTACATCAAATAAAAAACAATAAGTTATTCCTTTTTATTCATCTGAATATATCAAATCTGAATTTCTGTTTAAACATCCGTTTCATGAGGGAATTACTTCACATAAGAAATGCACTTTTACTTTTTAATTGATAGATGCTGTGGAAACTGAATTTGAAAATACAATTGCTCTCTCGATGTTTAGTGTAAGATTTAAAACTTGTGTATTTAATGTGCACACAACACATCCCTGATGGGCTGGGGGCTAACGTTAGCTGCTAGCTAATGTGACACTTCCTCTTGATTGTGTTGCTGTTGTGAGAAGTTGTGTCGAGCGGCGTCTCCTCTTCTGCCTGATGGATTTCAGGATGTGTGTTAGCGACATGTTGTTGAGTAACACAACCTCGCTGATGAAACACTTGCATGTGAGCTGCAACACCGCTTTAAACACAAATTGTTATTTTAACGTGTTTTGTCAGACGGTTATGACGGAAATATGAACAAATAAATGATGTTCAAGTGGAAAAGTAAATACAGTTTGAGATGAAAAGTCTTTTTCTTTACGTATGAAAGTTCCTGATTGGACGATCAGAAATTTAAAACTCGCCTCCTCCATGTTAACAGTTAATTAAAAGTACACGTTGAATTGACAGCTGAGACCGACGTGGGATTGGTCAATCGTGTGTGTGGGCGGGGCCTCGGGACAGCGGCTCCATCCCCGGATCGCCACTGTCCTCCAGGGGGCAGCGTTGGTCTCAGAGACGTTTTGAGAGGTGGAGCAGCGTCGTCCATCTTGTAGAGCGGATCCAGATCAGAGCAGACGATGAGACGCTCTGCATTCTGTTGCTTCTGTCTTTGAGCCGGACTCCCTGATCCCCCCCCCCCCCCCCCCAGCTGCTCTGTTCAGGCTAGTCCTCATTAACCAGCGGGATCGTCTGATAACCACCACAACACGACTCCTCTCCTGAAGACACGCCGAGCGGGACTGAACCAACGCCGGTGGAACACGGCGCCGCAATTATTCCGGACTCCATCATGCACACGTGGTGATAATTGTTATTTCCTTCTCAAAGCCCCCCCCCCCCCCCCCCCCCCCCCCGTCCAGCTGTAATCACTGCAGCCTTCTACCCACAGATCTAATCTTCACGCTAAGAGGAGGCGAGCGCGGCGGCCGCTTCTTCTTCACGTGATAAACTCGTCAGACGCCTCCTCCTCTTCCCTCGCCGTGATGCTCTCACTTAATAAACGCAGAGGAATGTGTCCAGCTGCGAGTGTGAGATGTTTTGATTCCCTCGTCTCAGTGTAAAGAAAAGTGGAACGACAGAGCGAGAGGGAAACAGCGGTAATTATAAAACTAATTACAAAATGCTGATGATGCCCATAGGCTTTGCATAACTAAGTTTAGACGAGAAATTGCTTTCGGCTCCCGACGTGGC
>NC_070636.1:1097283-1100166 GCF_947347685.1 Pleuronectes platessa | reverse complement strand
GTCTTCAACCCTTCACTCCTCTCTTCTCTTTACTTATTTATTTTATTCCTCCTCCTTCCATCCCCTCATCTCATCCCTAAGTTCAATTCTTCCATCCCTCCTCTCTCATCCCATCTTCTCATCTTCTTTCCTTCCTTCCTGTTATGTTTCCTATATTTCCACATTCTTCTTCTCTTCTGTGTCCTCCTATCACCTCATATCTCATCCTTTCTTTGCCGTACGCCCTCTCCTCCTCCTCCTTTTCTCCCTTCCCTCCTTCTCTTTCCCACTTGTCCTCCTTCACCTCCTCCCCTCCATCCCTCTCTCCTTCAGAGCTGAACAGTAAAAGCCGCCCTGGCATCGACTCCCCCTCCTCCTATAAAAGTTGTGACATTGAGACGTCTGGAAACTATTTTCAGCTTCATGTTTTTTTTTTTTACTTCCTGGAACTGAATGAAATCACCGAACACCTTCAGCCAAACACAACGGCTTCCTGCCAAATCTATTTATACTTTTTTAATTCGTTAAATGGACGCTCGGCAGTTTGGGAAAGAGCTATAAATAATATACTGTAAACCGTCTCCTTGGGGAATTAATGTGACGACTCACCTCAAAGAAAACAAACTGTTCTTCACGACATAATTAATAAACGTCCTGAAAGAGGGAAACCTCAGAAGAAGACAGAAAACGTTAAGAGCCAGCTGTTGTGTTTAATTAAATGAACTTTATTTGTATTTGTGTTGAAGAAATGATCTGAAAACTCTTTAGATCAATTTAAAACAAAACCACAACAGCTACAAGGTGAATTGTGAATTGTGTGTAGTTAGAAATGAAGTAACAACAACAAGTAGCGTCTCCAGAGGAATCTCACTGAACTGCCTGTGAGAGAATTGTGTTTATTTTGTGTCGCCACTGCCGACGTGCTGCAGGCTTTAGTTTGTGTGTCCTGCAGAACTTTGTCCTTTTTTTCTGTGGCTGAGATGAGCAAGAGCTGCACACACACACATACATACACACAAACACACACACACACACACACAAACACACACACACACGCACACACAAACACACACACACACACACAAACACACAAGCAAACAGCCTTTACTTCACTTCCAATGAAATTGTTGAGCGTGAGCATTTGTTTTCCTGTCTCGCTCCCTTTCTCTCCTCACAAACACACACTCCTGCAGGCTTGTGTCGCGCTGCAGTTAATAAAGAGTGTGTGTGTGTCTGTTTGTGTGTGTATATGTGTGTGGATCAGACCGAGAGATAAGGACCTGATAAGCACTGCAGTAAACTCTGCAGACTCCACACACTGTACAAGTCTCTGGTTTCTACTGTGGCAGAGACGTCTCACACAAACACATTAACGGACACACAATGGACACACAACCACAGAGGAAGTGAGTGACACTGAGCCGAGCAGAGTAACTTGTGTGTGTCTCTGTTTTGATGCTCGTCGATTTGAGGTTCCAGGTGCGTTGCTTCTTCTTGTGTCCTGCACCACAACAAGGTTTTGTGTAGCGTCAGGGTCGTGTTCCCTCCCGCCCCCCCCCCCCCCCCCCGCCCCCCTGTACCTGAGGATTTCTCGGTGTGTGTGTGTCGGCAGCAGACAGACACACACTCTCACAGCGGTGGGATCATTTCTGTCTCTAAATCAGAGCTGAAGGTTTAACTCGAGCCGCTCTGACTCCACATTTAACAGAAGATGATCTGGACCCTGACGACCTTTAATGAATTAACATCCAGAGCCGCCGCCTCCTTTTCTCTCCCTCCGCCTGCAGCTCTCTCTTCTGCATTATCCTCCTCTCTCCTTCTTCTCTTCCATCCCTCTCTCCTCCCTTCCCCGTCAGCTGTTTCCTGTCCGACACATAGTGTTCATGTTGAGGACTTAATTACACTTTGAATCGTGAGAGAACGAGAGAAGGAGGGAGGAGATGAAACCAGAGGGACGGAGGAAAGTCCTGCAACAGATGATTTTCTCTTCATCCATGAGAATTCCCCTCTGTTTTACCCCCTCTCCTCCTCCTCCTCCTCCTCCTCCTCCTCCTCCTCCTCCCCCTCCCTTCTTACGTCATCCCTCCCTCTCCTTGCATCACCCATCTCTCTCTCTCTCTTGTCAGACAGTTGGTCAGGGTTCATTAATTTTTACTGCCGAGGTAGTTTCCTCCGTGGACCGAGGCGGAGCAGACTCAGGATCAGTTTCTCCCGGCCTGTAGTCGGAGGTGAAACGAGGTGAGAACACGGCGGCAGCTCTAAGTGCAGCTATTTGACTGAATTGAAAACACATTTGCAATCATGGTTTGCATCGCGAGCGCATCGAGAGTCTCTGCGATCACTTTGAAAAGCTTCTGACTCATCGGGACATTTGTCCCCGTCTTGTTGTCTTTAATGGTTAAGAGGAAGACGTCTTGTCTGTGAAGATTATAGAGTTTAACTTCCTGTCTGGAAGGAGGAGAGCGGCTCCAGGGACCATCATCAGCTGCTGGTTCAGTCCAGACTGTTCGGCTGCAATCAGGCTCCTGATGGATGAGTTCAGACAGTCATGTTCCCCAGAGGATGAACCCTCGTGACAGTGGTGGTTCACTGGATTTTCTCTCTGTGACATCATCAGGTTCAAGTTCTCTAGTGACCAGCGACCAGCAACGACCACTTGATGGTTCAACTGATTAGATTCAACTTTAGATTCAGTTTTCTCTTCAGGCAGAACCAAGTGATTCTGAAAATTAGCTAACGAGAGCGAACAAGCTAGAAAAAGATAAATATGTTATTTATGTTAGTTCTTTTGTTCGTTAGCAGGATTAAATAAAAGCTTCTGGAGGATCAGCCTGAGACTCGGTGGAAGTCTGAGTCTGGAAAGAAGTCAATGTTGGTGCAGATCTGAATAAAAAGGCAAATCCA
>NC_070636.1:1082283-1087283 GCF_947347685.1 Pleuronectes platessa | reverse complement strand
GTGTTTGTGAGTGTGTGTTTGTCTTGCTCCGTATCCCAAAGGAAGACACTACATTCTGAGGCTGCTCATACACGTTTATATTCCATCATCTGCGATGTGAAGGGAAACTCACGACTTCTGATCTCAGACTGTTTCGGTCCGATGGTCGGCTACGTGCAAAATGCAGAAAGCTCCGGTTCCCTGCTCAGGAAAAACGTGTATAACGTCAATATAATCATGAAATAATAACACGTGGGGACGAGAGGATCGGTCACTGACTCTGATCGAGGACACGCTGAGGTGGAAACGCTCAATAAACACATTGAGCTCCATCCTCCAGCTGTCGATCAGGAGCAATACATCGCTGGAGACTTTCTTCCAGAGGACAGGTCCTGGACAAACCAGAGGACAGGTCCTGGACAAACCAGAAGACAGGTCCTGGACAAACCAGAGGACAGGTCCTGGACAAACCAGAGGACAGGTCCTGGACAAACCAGAGGACAGGTCCTTGACAAACCAGAGGACAGGTCCTGGACAAACCAGAGGACAGGTCCTGGACAAACCAGAGGACAGGTCCTGGACAGTCTCCTCAGAAGGTCCGGAGCCTCTCATCGAGTCCAGGAAGCTCCTCCCGACCCAGGAGCTCCGTCTCATTCTCAAACGACCTCAAACTAAAACTGAGCTCAAAACTTTCCTCTACCGGCCGGTGGCCAAGAACAAACTTAATTATGTCAGGATGGAGTTTCTGCTCTGAAACAGCTTCCATGTCAATAGGAAATTAGTTCATTGGGACGGAAACACCACTCACTGTTGATTATTTATGAACTCAACAGGAAATCATCAGCCTGTGTCTTTTATTTATCGTCTGTGTCAGTTTTTAAGATTTAGAAAATAAACTCATTAGACAAGTTGAATAAATAAATAATGGATCAATACGCAGAGACATTGAGGAATGGAGGTCGGTGTTGTTACTCCTTCAGAGTACAGAAATGCAAATTCTACATTTGAACAAGTTTAAAGATAAGTTCAAGTTCCACAGACATTCTGATATTGTTGTTTTTTAAGTGATGGAACAAAGTAAAACACACTGACGTCAGATTTTCATCCAAAAAGGTGGAAACCTTTTCATAAAATCTGCAAAAGAAAACACAATTTTATTCACATTTCAATTCACGACGTTATGAGAATATTTGTCTCTTTCCCGGAGCGCGTGTCATCAAACAGGAAGTGAAGTTTACTTTGACGTCTAGTTGTCGGCCATGTTGTCTGTGCACAGGAAACAGTTTTATGTGCATCTGCGAACTTTTGATTTGGATTCAGCGTTTCTCCTCCATGTTCATATTCTATTCCAACAGGGCTGCGATGTCTTTGTGAGCATGTGTTTGCATGTGTGTGTGTGTGTGTGTGTGTGTGTGTGTGTGTGTGTGTGTGTGTGTGTGTGTGTGTGTGTGTGTGTGTGTGTGTGTGTTTGTGTGTGTGTGTGTGTGTGTGTGTGTGTGTGTGTGTGTGTGTGTGTGTGTGTGTGTGGGCTCGCGGCCTTTTCAACAGAGAAGGAAGGTCGACATGTTGGCGGCAAATTGGCCTCATTAATCTCCCGCTTAATTGATTGTGAGAAGTTTGAGGATGACATTTTAAGAAAGCATGGCGGACGGGGGGGTGGGGGGGGGGTGATTGATTTGGCTAAAGCGCGGCGCTAATGAATGCCAGCCAGTCACTTAGGTGGTGGAGACCAGACACTAATTTCAGAGAGATTAGGCCAGAGAGGTTGATAACGCTTAATGAAGAGAGAGAGACAGAGGGAGCAGTCGTTAAACGGGATGTAGAGCTGCACGTGCACGCTCTCCTGTGTGTGTGTGTGTGTGTGTGTGTGTGTGTGTGTGTGTGTGTGTAGAGTTTGTGTTTGCATGAACTTTATTAGTCATCAATAGAGAGCTGCAGAGAGGAACCTGGACGCAGCCTCAGGAGGAAACGTCCTGAAGTCTGGATTCTACTCTTCCTCCTTTTTGTCTTGATCAGAGTTTTAACGACTTCGTCACTTTCTGATTTTTCTTTCAACAACATTTCATCTCATTGAAATCCAGAAACTGATCCGGATTCAGTCAAATCTGGATTCCTGCAGACACACAGTGCTCGACTTATTTCACTTTAAAAAAATCAAAGATAATTCCGCTCGTGTTTTCTGGAGTTGTGTAGTTTACAAAAGAGGCAGACAATGTGACACTAGGTGCATTCATTGTGTTGTGGTACTCAGCTGAACAGGTGTCGGACTTTCACTGAGATCCACCGGCTCTGCTTGGTGGAGCCGAGCGGGTCGGGAAGTGTAGTTGTTGCTGATGAAGTGAAAGTGTTGCGGTGCTTTCGGACTTTGAGGAGCAGATTGTGTGTTTGTGAAGACGCCATGTGGCGTTTGAAGATGAAGCGGCGGTGGACAGACGGTTACTAATTAAAGGAGGGGTGGAGTAAAGTAAACTGTGTGTGTGTGTGTGTGTGTTTGTGTGTGTGTGTGTCAGTCCAAAAGGTGCAAACAATTACTGAGTGATTGATGAAGAGAGAGACTGTGTGTGTGTGTGTGTGTGTGTGTGTGTGTGTGTGTGTGTGTGTGTGTGTGTGTGTGTGTGTGTGTGTGTGTGTGTGTCAGGAAGTAGAAGTGAACAGACGAGACTAAGAGGAGGATTTAGTTTAATCTGTGTTTGTGTGTCTGTAGCAGCCTGGCAGAACACAGACACACACACACACACACACACACAACCATCACACAGAGCAGATACACACACACACACACACACGGTCAGAGTGATGGCGGTTGACGTGCCCCGCCCTGCTTTAATAGATGGTTTATGGTAAGTACCTCGACTGTTGTTCAGACACTGTCCTCCAGAACACACACACACACACACACACACACAATAACGCATCACTCACACATGACACGGTGGTAATGGAACACACAAACACACACATCGACACACAAACACACACAAACACACACGTCTTTGAACACAGGGACAATCGAGTTTCATGTTTCCGAAGCTGCAGGTGAAAATGAGCTGATTGTCATTTAATCAGTTGGAGACAAATTAAAAAAGGATTTAATTTTCCATCTTAATTGAAAATATCTATGTGAAGAAAAGTCTCTGCAGAACCTTATCAGCAAGGTTTCAATTAAATCTGTCAATTTATATGAAATCAAACATACATGATAATATTAAATAGCTTAAAAATGAGCATCTCAATTATTTACAGAATCAATAACGTTGTTTTCTTTGGGTTTAGATCCAAAAGCTGCAGAATCATTGTGTGTCTCTTTTTAAATAATATTCATATGTTCGACAACAAACAAGTTTCATAAAGAATAAAATAAAAAAGCTGCTGTGGTTTTTAAACGTGGAGCGAACAGCAGCATCAGTTTGTCTCACAAAGAGAAGCCGAGGGTTCGATTCCCTCACCGGGTGGCGCTAAGCAGCTCCCCCGCTCCGCAGCCTGTTCAACAGATGTAAGGTGTCCGGGCGTCTTCACAGAGATGAGGTGGAAATTGAAGAGGACAGTGAGAAGACAACACGTCTCCTGTCAACCCGTCCATCAAGCTGTCAGCCCGAGTGTCACCGGAGGAAGAAGTTAGTGGACGTGAGCGGACGGAGGGATGACACCCTCAGGGGATTATGGGAGAATTAGTGTGGAGGTGTAGAACAGGAAGTGGTAGAACGTGTGTGAGGTTTAAAGGAGCAGTTCACTGGTTTCTCATCCTTTACTGGTTTTCTCTTTTGTCAGATCATCAGGTTTTAGTTTTTGCTGATGCGTTCAAGTACAAGCCGACATTTCAGGATTATCGTCTATTTAATTATTCTGTTATGTTTTGTCTTTTATATGTTGAGGAGTTAAAAACAATAACGACAATAATCGAACAGGAGAAGAGTCCAGAAGATCATTCTGGTTTCATTTGGATCAGTGTTCACAGTCTCTGGTGAGGAGAAGCTGCAGAGAAGAAAAGAACATCTTCATTCAGCTCAGATTGTGTGTCAGTGTTGAAGTCCGACACACACACTCACACAGACACACACACAGACACACACACTCACACGTGTCAGACGCAGTATTTCAGATTTATTTCACTCGCTGTGTCTGAGCATTGAACTCGCGGCCTCGAGATGAATTTTTAAGACCTGCATATTCAAAAGCGACTGCACACACCCAAACACACACACACACACACACACACACACACACACACACACACACACTTGCACACACACAGACACACACACCAAGCTGTGGGTTTCAAGCAGGTTTCACCAGCCTGCATGCCCAGATGACTCCAGAGGCCCGGCGTGACCCGGCGGCGGCGAGACTAAAGGTCACGGCGGTGAGCGTCAAGCCTCGCATCCTGATTACCCCCCCCCCCCCTCTTCCTGTGACTTCCTGTGAGGTCCGGCAGGTTCATTAGCGCTGGGAATAGAGAGATGGACGGAGGGAGAGAGAGAGGGAACGCTCTGATTGTTCATGCAGCCGATGTTTCTGAGGTTCGTCTGCTTCTCTAATTGTTTGATTCTGGAGGCGGAGCCGGTCTTTGAACAAACACACTCTGATGCTAATGGCGGCGTGGCGCTGCCCCCCCGACACTGTCTGGTGAGAAGGTGGAGCAGGGGATTATGGGAATTTTTAGAGGAGAGGTGGGGGGGCAGGTGTCTGAAGCTGAATATCATTTGGATAATTTCAAATGACAGGAAACCGTCCATACACACACACACACACACAATCAGCCACTTTGTCTTGACAGGTGAAGGGGGAGGAGGAAACGGGGAGGGGAGGAGGGGGGGGGGGGGGTTAGTCCTGATTGCTGTCAATCAAACTGTCCGGTGGGAGGACCACGGAGGCTGCCAGATCGCCGTGAACTTTGACCCCCTCCCCGGTCGACGTGACGCCGGTGTAGAAGAGAGAGAGAGAGGAGAGAGAGAGAGAGAGAGAGAGAGAGAGAGAGAGAGAGAGAGTGAGAGAGAGAGAGAGAGGGAGAGGACTGAGGGAGA
>NC_070636.1:1072283-1077283 GCF_947347685.1 Pleuronectes platessa | reverse complement strand
TCACTCTCTCGCTCTATCTCGCTCTCCGACAGCCGCTAATAATAACGCATGAAGGCAGTCGCACCAAATGAAGACAAATGCTGTTCGCTGGTTCGGAATCATAATCCCTCTCTCTCTCCCCCTCTCTCTCTCTCCCCCTCTCTCTCTCTCCCCCTCTCTCTCTCTCCCTCTCTCTCTCCCCCTCTCTCTCCCCCTCTCTCTCTCCCCTCTCTCTCTCTCCCTCCCTGTGTTTCTCGCCCTCGCTCCCGTCCTCCGTTCCCTCCGTCTTCGTCTCTCCGTCCGGCCGTGGAGCGAGATGTCTCCAAGTGAAACCTCAGTGTGTCCTTCACATTGATAGTTTAGTTCTGTGAGATTCATAATTCATCAGAAACAAACTGCGCACTGGAACCATCAGATGTTGTGTGTGTGTGTGTGTGTGTGTGTGTGTGTGTGTGTGTGTGTGTGTGTGCGACTCGCGGAGGATCGTAGATTAGAATCAGTTTTCAGATATTAAAATAATCTCAGTTGGTGCCTTCTAGAAAACGTAAACGATGTTCCGCTCAGATTTCATCATTTCACACATTGATATTCCAGTTTTTCTCATATCACACGATCTCAGATTGTTCCACATGTTGAAGTAAACAATGTTAAACGAATGAAATCACTTTGTCTGAGAAAGACTGGTTCCAGAAACCACCGCTGACTGGTCTTTTATAATATTTAATATTAATATTTCAAAATAACACAGCACCACATTTTAAAAAGAACCATTTAAACCTCTCTCCTCACACATGGAACAGACACACACTGATATTTAACACTGCTCCAGATAAAACTAGGATTAACAAACCTCATTTGTTGCTGTCATTAAACTGTAAAGTACTAATGATCATTTGCGTGCATTTTGCGAATGATGAATCACGATTGCGGGCGACTTCCAGCCGTTTCCTCCCAGTCAAACCAGTGCTCTCTCTCTGCATGTGGCACCGTGTTAAAAAACCATTTCCACCAGCACAAATTAAGGAATACACGGCTGAATGGTGATGTTCGCTCCATAACTGCAGGGATAATTGATTCAATGAGCATTGTAATTACATTTTCTCTTCCTAATATTGAAGATGTTATCAGTGAATCTTTTATCATTAAGTTAATCAGGAGCTAAGACGACATTAAAGAGAACGAGCGAGCGCGTGATTAGAGTGAGAGAGTGAGAATGTTTTACTCAGTCTTTATTGTTTTTGGGCCCTTGAGCACAATTCTTACATCTTTTAACCGCGTGTGCGTATGTGTGTGTGTGTGTGTGTGTAATAAAGAAGTGACGTGTCTGTACAGTGTGTCCATTGAAAAGAGCCCCCCCCCCCCCCCCCCTAGTGGTCGGAGACACAGCGTACGGCTCTGCAACTGCACACGCCCATAAAAGAGAACAACTTCCTGTTAGGAGGAAGAGGAGGAGGAAGAGGAGGAGGAAGAGGAGGAGGAAGAGGAGGAGTCGGGATCCTGACGTGTGTGCATCTGCTCCGTGTTGTGCGTCTGTGTTTTGGAAGGATGTCCTGAGGTTAAACTGCAGAGAACCAGCATCCATCTGGAGAACATTAAACACTGCTGCCTTCACTCACACAGCATATGTGTGTGTGTGTGTGTGTCTGTGTGTCAGTGTGTTTGATTGCCCACGCCCAATCGTTTCTCATGAGGAAGACACCACATCAACAGATCTGAGGTCTGTCAGAGACACACGACCTGTCAGAGTAAAACTAAAACTGAATCAGTTCATCTTTGAGTCCAAGGAACAACTGGTCAGAATTTGAAGATCTGATCCCAAAAGGCAGAAGATCCACAAACATGTTCGTGATGCCACCGTGACCTTTGACCTTTGACCATCAAGTTCTAATGAGCTCATGTGTGAGTCCAAGTTACCGCTTGAACCAGATTTGTAGAATTTCCCTCAAGGTGATGTTGAAGGTTGTGTTAGCAGAGATAAGACGGACACACAACCCCAGAGGGATTCACCTGACACGTGCACACAAACAGCTTTGAGGTAAATTACAGGAAAGAACATATGAAAAGTCAGCTGCCCCCCCCCCCCCCCCCCCACACACACACACACCTCCCCCCCACCAGCATCATAATATAAACATTATTGTGTCTTTATTGAACAGAAATGTTTTAACATCTCCGTTGTACAGCTGTGACTGTAGAACACACACTGTGGTCAGTACACTGGACTACACACTCACTGGATTGGACCTCTTAGATGCACCCACACACACACACACACACACACACACACACACACACACACACACACACACACACACACATACACACACACAGTGACGGCCCTGGAGTAATAATTCCACTCTTCCAGTTATTGCTCAGAGCTCAATATCACTTTAATTCCCTGAAGAGGAGTGTGCGTGTGTGTGTGTGTGTGTCGGGGGGGGGGGGGGGGGGGGGGGGTGTCACCTGTCCATGTGTCGATTGTTGCTTTTGATTAAAGAAGGTGCGGGGACAGCTCTCAGTGTCTTAGGAATCCCTCTCTCCCTCTGTCTCTCTGTCTCTCTGTCTCTCTGTCTCTCTGTCTATCTCTCTCTCTCTCTCTCTCTCTCTCTCTCTCTCTCTCTCTCTCTCTCTCTCTCTCTCTCTCTCCGTCTCTCTCTCTGACTCAGTGTCTCAAACATGAATCTGAATATAAATACGTCTTATTAGTTTATAAAGAACACACAAAACAGAGGATGCATCTATTCCCTCTCTCTCTTTTCTGTATTGACATGTTTTGACCTTTTTGAACCCTCCTCTTCCTCCTACCTCTCTCACTCTCTCCCTCTCTCTCCCGCTCTCTCTCTCCAGCTCAGCTCTCTCTATCCAAACCTCCATTTTCCTTCCCACCTCTCTTTCCTGTATTGACACGTTGACCTTTCTGTACCTTCCTCCTCTCCCCCATCCTCCCATCTCTCTCTCACCTCTCTGTCCAAGCCTGCTTACACCCCCCCCCCCCCCTCTCTCTCTCTCTGGAGCCCCCCAACTCCCCCCCCCCCCTTCCCCTCCCCCTCCTTGCTATTGATTGGCTCATTTGATAGTTCTATCACCAATCAGCATGAAGTTGACCTTTTGGACTTGGCGATGATAGCAAAACGATGTGTGTGTGTTTGTCGAGGATGCGTTTTGCAGTGTGTGTGTGTGTGTATGTGTGTGTGTGTGTGTGTGTGTGTTGACCTTTGCAGGCAGAATGTCAGGCCGACTCCTGACGCTGCTTGTCAGTGCATTAGTTGGACAGGAAGCACTTCAGCTCTCGAACAGGAAGTCCTAGCTCCTGTTAGGACTGACAGTGAGTTGAACCTCGTGACCTGATTGGACAGAAAGTCTTTTTGTTTTCCTGATTCGTCAGCACTTCAGCTTCTTGCTCTGTTGGGATTTGATCAGTCTCATGCTGCTGCACGGTTCTCCCTCATCGCTCAGCGGGGGGGCGTCCACCTCGGGAGGGAGGGGGGGGGGGGGGGGGGGGGTACTGGTCTTGTTCCTCGGATCCATCGAGTTGAACTCCTCCAGTGAACTCTTGGCTCCTGGATCAACAATGCTCTCTGCAGGAATGTCGGTTCTACACAGGGACCAAGTTCGATTCCGGTTTCAGCTTCCACCAGGTCCATGTCTGAACTCTGAGGATCTCTGTCAGGACCTGAGTCTCCTTCTTGTTCTCCATCTACTTCCTCGTCTTCTTCTGATTCCTGCTCCTGTGTCGCTGGGCTGAGATGCACCGATGTTTCTTTTTCACCTCCTCTTGAGATCAAATCATAAAGAAAAAGGTTAATACAAATATATTTAATATCTGTTATAACCTGGTGAGTTTATTCTCCTCAGTGATAGAACGTCTGATTCCGAGCCCAATCCTCAATAAACATTATGTTTTTATTATTTTTTAAGATTATTGTCACTTGGCCGAGGTCAGCCGAACAGCCTGGTTCACAAAAAGAAGCAGGTGATGAAAATCAAACCTGGCAAATATTGTGTTTACTGGAGCTGAGGGAGGACGTTTTATTGCCCCCGTGCAGCCGAGGATCTGCTGCTCCAGTTGTTCCAGTTGTTGTTAATGTGTGAACTGGGAGCAAACTGGGAACTAAATGAGTGAACTGTGCCTTTATAAACCCAGAGGGCCGGCCTGTAAAGAGCCGTATGGTCGGATGGAAAACACACAGACGCTCACTACACACACATCAACATGCATTATTCAGCTCTGTTTATGATTTCATGTTTACATGTTTACATCTCACTACGTGTTGGGAGCTCGTAGAAACAAACTCTGGACTGTGAGATCACTTTACAATCATTTCAAAACCTAATTGATTAAAATGGTATTAAATCAATCTGGCAGATAAAGTCTGGTTTTTCCTTCAGCCAGGGTAAAGCCGTGGAGGTGGGGGGTGCAGAGACCCAGTTAGAGTACAAGCGCCCAATCAGGACTCTCACAAACGTAAAGCTAACACATCCATGTTGGGGGTGGACGGTTTTCTTTATCATCACAACACCTGGTATTTGATTGGTTGGGGAGTTTTCATAGACTTGTTCTACTAAACAAACCCAAGAGCACAGAAGAAGAACTAAAGCTTGAGTGCAAGCAACCGAATACAGAGAATTAGAGTGTAAGCGCACAGATTGAGCACAAGCAGAGTAAATCTAAGCAGGAGCCACTTGAGCTTTGTTTTAAGATTTAAAAAACCTTGTGTTGTGTGTTGTTTGTTGATCCTGTAGTTTCAAAGCTCCAAAAGGTAGAATTAGACAACAGGTCTGAGATCTGCCACTTTGAGTTAAATAGAAATGAAGCTAAACTCATCATCTCTCGTGCTTCAGGTGCTTTGGACGTGTTCTAATGCAACACAAGCGTCTTGATCCAGATTCTCCAGTTTCCCTGACGTGCCTGTGACTGAGCTGAATTCAGTGGAGTCGCTCTGAGTGGATATTGTTTTGCTAGAGCAGTTCTTCCAGGGAAAAAAAATTAAACAGCTTGTCAGCGAATACATTACCGCCGA
>NC_070636.1:1033494-1072083 GCF_947347685.1 Pleuronectes platessa | reverse complement strand
ATAAAAACATAAAAACACAATAAATACAACACACATAAGAAAAGCAATAAAAAGAAACAATATATATTTACTCACTATTTAATTCTTATTTACTCCCTTTTTCTAATATTTCTACAAAGTAACAATTATTTAGACAAACATATCTAAATAAAAATATATATAACAGATAAAAGATATAAAAAGTGAAGTAAAAAGTGAAATGCAAAACAGTGAACAGTGTCAGATTGCAATATGCAATGTAATGCAGTATAATATAATATAATGAGGTAATTTTATAAAATAAAATCTTGAAACACGATCAAAATGACCATTTTCAAAACAATATAAATGAGATTAATTTAAGCAAAAATAAGTCAATTACCACTTCAGACTATAGGTGTGAAATTATTATGTTCAAGTCGCAAA
Source organism: Pleuronectes platessa (assembly GCF_947347685.1). Lineage (NCBI taxonomy): Eukaryota > Metazoa > Chordata > Actinopteri > Pleuronectiformes > Pleuronectidae > Pleuronectes > Pleuronectes platessa. The sequence continues at coordinate 1,071,678 of NC_070636.1, read as the reverse complement.
ACTATGTAAAAATAAGGAGAGATGATTATTCTCTTTTTGTTGTTGTTTTAATTACAAATAAAATTAAGACTAGACACGCACTGAAGAAACAATCAATCATCTTCTGCCCCTGAACATGTGAAATATCAGATTTTAATCTTTGACAAAGACAAAATGTGACAACAATTATCTGAAAATGTCTGAAAACAACACAAAAACATCTTGGTAACAAAATAATAATAATAATATGACCAGTGAGGTTACAAGTACAACAGTGTAATATCAGCATTTCCGGAAGGTGCATACAAATTACTTACTGAGATGAAATCCACAAAAACTTACAATACATAATAATTAAATGATTCATAAACTCCACACACACAAACAGGAAGCAGCTCATGTGGCCTGACAGGAAGTCGACTTCTCTTTAAGACTCAAATCTGTTTAGAAACCTGAAGCTGTTTAAATGTGTTCACGTGAGTCGTCCTTCAAACGTTCATCTCAGACCTTTACTCTCCTCACACTCTGTGTTCCTGTTCACTAATGACACAGGCACTAATTTCCTAATGCCTCCTGTCACCCCCGACACACACACACACACACACACACACACACACGATACACAAACAATGATTAATTCAGGTCTTCTAAAAACACTTCTGCCTCTATCTCTCCCTCACAAATCACAAACACACTCTTTCTCTGTTTTGCAACCAACTTTTCTAACTCGCACACACACACACACACACACACACACATACCTACACTCTAATGACACATGGGCTAATTTGCTAATGTCCCCTGTCGCCTCGAACACACACGTGCACACACACACGCGGTCGCACACATACACAAGTGTCTAGTTTACGCCTCGGTGTGAGTGATACCCCGACCATTACGGGCCCTTTATTTACACTGGCTTTACAAATGAGCCCTAATTACTGGGTCTTAATGATGAAGTCGGGCGAACGAGGAGCGAGGTAGCTCTGTGGAGAGATAACGAGAGAGAGGTGGAGAGAGCAAAGGAGGGAAAGAGAGGAGGGGTGGTGGTGGGGGGGGGGAGAAGGAAGGAGGCGTTTGCTTGGAGGGTTTTTTGTAAATGTCAAGAGCAGAGAGTTGATGGCTTCATCAATCCTTTATCCCTGCAAAACACCTGGAGGAGGAGAGGAGGGGAGCGGGAGATAAGTCAGGGAGAGGAGGGATGGAGGGAGAGAGGGAGAGAGGGAGAGGGTAGCTAGAGGGAGAAGAAAGAGGAGGGGGAGGGGGGAGGGAGAGATGAGCCAAAGGGAGAAAGTTGGGAAGGAGGAGAGATAAAGGGAGGTGGGAAAGGAAAGGAGGAGAGGAAGTAGGTGGGAGGAAAATAGCTGCAGGGACGAGAGGAAGAGGAGAGAAGGAATGAGTGATGAGGAGGAAACAGGGAGGAAAAGAATAAAAGGGAGGGTGGAAGGAGGAGGCAAAGAGATAAAGGGAAAGAAAGATGCATGGACAGAAGGAGGAAGGATGAGGAGGAGGGAAAGTGACAAGGTGATGAAGGTGGTGAGGGAGGCGGAGGATAAAAAGAGGAGATGAATTAAAGGAGGGAAGGAAAGTGAGAACAAGAAGAGGAGAGAAGGAGGCAAAGGAAGGATGGAGGAAAGGGAAGGTAAGATGATGAGATGAGGAAAGAGGAAGAAGAGAAGGATGGGATGGAAGGAGGAAACAGAAGAGAAGAAGGGCCAGGTTCTCCTCACAGGGTCTGAAGACCTGCTCACTGGTTCTTTAGCTGTAACTCATTATAACAGGACTGGTTCTCCGATCAGGACCAGTATGTTCTCAGATCAGGACCAGTACGTTCTCAGATCAGGACCAGTATGTTCTCAGATCAGGACCAGTACTTTCTTTGATTAGGACCAGTACGTTCTTAGATCAGGACCAGTATGTTCTCAGATCAGGACCAGTACGTTCTTAGATCAGGACCAGTATGTTCTCAGATCAGTACCAGTACGTTCTCAGATCAGGACCAGCATGGTCTCAGATCAGGACCAGTACGTTCTTAGATCAGGACCAGTATGTTCTCAGATCAGGACCAGTACGTTCTTAGATCAGGACCAGTATGTTCTCAGATCAGGACCAGTATGTTCCCAGGCCTATTGAACCTGTGTTTTTCATGTTTCATCACTTCTCTCCTTCTTCTCTCATCTCGTCTTCATCCTCCTCTTCCTCCTGTTTCTGATGTTTCTCTCTCTCTCTTTTCTCTCCCTAACTTTACCGTCTCTCTCGCTCTCTCTCTCTCATTACAGATCCATTACTTTCTCTTTATCCCTCTCTCCCTCTCTCTCTCTCCTTCTCTGCTGCCACTGTCTGTCCTAATCTCCCTCGCCCCCCCTTCCACCCCGTCTCCTGTCGTTCCTCCCCCCCCCCCCCCCCCTCATCTCCCTCTCCTCCTCCTCAGTGTAAAGCAGGATAAAGACACTGGGATCACATGTGGCCGAGTGGTAATGGCGGAGCGCCACTTAAATCCACTCATTTAAGTGCAAATCGGTGTCGTTCTGAAGCCGCCGAGCAGATGCTGGGCCATGTCAGCATAACTGGATGTGACCACCGCTGGCTTAGAGTGTGTGTGTGTGTCTGTGTGTCTGTGTGTGTGAGTGTGTGTGTTCTGTAACCCCTATGGATTGTGTTGAAAGTACCTTTGCTTCTTAAATGCAGAAAACAGATAAATTGAAAGGCGATTATAGTGAAGGATTTGTGCACATGGGTCTGTTTTAAAGCTTTCCTGTGTGTGTGTGTGTGTCTGTGTGTGTGTGTGTGTGTGTGTGTGTGTGTGTGTGTGTGTGTGTGTGTGTGTGTGTGTGTGTGTGTGTGTTTGTGTGTGTGTGTGTGAGTTTGATTTATAAGAAATATAAGAGTTGTTTCACAAACAAGTGAAAAGAAGGGTTCTTGATGAAATACTTGAATAAAGTCAAATATCACAGAGAGAGAATTAAAACGTAGTATCAGAAAATAATTTTAATTGTAAAATTTTCTAGATAATCAGAATTTTTTTAATTATATTTTGGAAAAATAGAAATGTATTTCCCTCTAAAATCAAACTCATTTTATTATTGCGTAATATTACATCCTCATTCTCGTAATATTCAATATTAGTCTCCTTATATAACATTTTGTCTTTATTCTTGTGTAATATCACAACTTCGTTTTCATAATATTACAACTTAATTCTCCTATAAGTAAAATTGTACTCTCACAGAATTATGATTATTTTTCATAATATAGATTTTTATTATCGTACTACTATTATATTACTCTCTCTTGAAATCTCATGTTTTATTCTTTAATAGATCAAATGTTCGTAGTGTTTCGTCTCCTCCTGTCACTTATGTCCTGTAGACACTTGTTTAATGTAAATAGAGTTTTTATGATTTACTGAAGGAGACGTTTCTGATTCAAGCCAAACTTCAGTCTGTTCTCTCCACGCTGACACTCGATAACAAGCGGCTCATCTTTATTCAGCGCCAGGCGGCGGGTCATATTTAAATCATAAATGTCATTACAGTTCACTTCTATCTATAATGGATCCACAATCACAGGGAGATTAGGTGAATGTGTGGTCGGTGGTTTTCTCTCAGACTCGTTATGAGCGACGTGATAACGATGTTTAATTGTAATCTGTATTTAGCTGCTTTGCCTCCTGCACCCCCGCTGCCGCTCTAATGACATCACAAAGACACGATGAACCTTTAATGAAAGATGCTCGTCCGGTTTTTAGCTTCTGTCATATCACCTGGTGTGTCGTCATTCACACACACACACACACACACACGGAGAGGTGAACACAATCACACACACACACACACACACACAGGTGTAGCAGTGCTTGATAACCAAAGAATAAATGTCAGTTTCCAACCTTTTCTTCTTTGTCAATGAAAACTGAGCGATGTATTAACTCTGTTACTGATTATCATGGCCTTTTGCTGTGTGTGTGTGTGTGTGTGTGTATGTGTGTGTGTCTGTATCAATCAATAGTGTTTTAATGGAACACATGGGCAGAGACGAGGGAAACAGCTCATGTTTCTCAATAGCCTCTGTGACACAGTCTGTACTGTAACAGTGCACATACACAATAAATAACACAAACTCAGACGCACACACACACACACGCAGACACACACTCAGGTTACAGGAATCTGATTAGTTTCTGGTTGTGAAAACTCAAACTTGGGCCTCGAACACTTCTCGATGCGTCTTGATATCTGAGGCGTCGCGGCTCCATGATGGAGGGCAGCAGGTCCTCCCAGCATGCACTGCTGCTTCCGTTCACTACAGCCTCCACCTCCCCCCCCCGTTCTCTCCCTCCATCATCGTTTCATTCCATTAAATAACCTCCTCCCTCCCTCCCTCCCCTCCATCCTCCCTCATGTTCCCCCGCTCTCCTCAGCAACTGTCTAAACCCGTATTGTCTTAAATGACCAGCAGAGGGCGACTCCACTGATTTTAGAATCAATAAGATTTGATTGTATATTATTATTTACACTTTGCCTCATAGGGCTTAAAAAAACTTCTTTGAAAAACTTTGAACAGGAAAAAAAAAACAGAAACTGTGTTGAAGGGAAATAAAGATCCACGGCAGACACGTCCTCACAGACATATTTAAGTATAATTATAATCATACATATAATGATACTTAATAATAGAAGGCACAGTGGGGATGAAAGGCTGGTGTACGTGAGGGTGCTGTGAAGTGTGTGTGTGTGGGTGTGTGTGTAGATGACTTGTTGGTATTTGTATATTTTGTTTCTGAGTTAGTCCTGAACTTTAGTCTCTGGGTCAACGATGGAAAACCGAGAAATAAATAAAACATGAGGCGAAGGTGAAACAAAAACACCAAATCAAACCTAAACTCATTTAATCTACACAGCAACTGACAGATTTCATTATTATTATTATTATTATTATTATTATTAGGTAATTACAAAATCTAGTTGTCATCACACCGTATAAATATCAACAGAAAAGTCTGAAGAAAAAGAATTTCACTGAATGAACGATACAATATTTTGACTTACATTATTTAGGAAGAGGTCAGGTCAAAGGTCATCATTGATCCGTGATCAGGGCTCTGTTGTTATGGCTGCTCGACCGATCTTCTGTCCTTTTGTCTTGTCTGTCCCTGAAGAGCTGAGCTGTAGTTTAAAGGTAATGGGACAAGAGAGACGACGAGCAGATGGGACATAAAACACACACAGCACACACCCGGGACATGTGTGTGTGTGTTTGTATGTGTGTGTGTGTGTGTGTGTGTGTGTGTGTGTGTGCGTGTTTGTGATTGGTGTAAATTAGAAACCAAAGCTACATCCACACTGTTCAGTTTTCATTTCAAAATGACGTTTTGAAACTGAGTTGATTCCTGTCCACACTAACACACCTGAGAACAAGTCACATGACCAATCACCTTCACTGGTCAGGTGATGTAAACAGGAAGTAGACGTTTGTGTCATCAATCCCGCTTCAGTTATAATCATGTGTTTAATATGAACTCATTAACTGACCCTCTGAATCCCTGCAGACCACGGCTCACAGTGACAACACCTGTCTCTGCATGTCAGGGTGTGTGTGTGTCTATATTAAACACGTGTGTACACAGTATGTAGAAGTGTGTGTGTTTGTGTGTGTGTGTGTGTGTGTGCACAGCCTCCACCATTTATCCATTCTATTTCACGGCGGTTCTGTCATCTGCAGCCGAGCGTCTGCTTTACCGTCCTCTCTCTCTCCGCTCAGAGGCCGGCTGAGCGAGGCGGGTGGGGAGCGGGCGGGAGGCGGCGGGCGGCGAATCCAACGCACCCGGGTGGAAAAGAATCAGAGTTTACACAACGCGAGGCGGAGAAATTAAAGATGATTTTTATTTTCTTTATCTGGAGGAGAATTCATTACCTGGCAGAGGAGCGGGAGCTGAGCGCTGTCAGCCAAGAATAATGACTTGTCCAACTGATAGGGAGACACACAAACACACACACACACACACACACAAACACACACACACACACACACACACACACATACACATACAGCTTCTCATAGACAAAGATAGTGAACCACATCGGCAACACATTCAGGCTCAAACATTTACAACATACACAAATAAACACACATATGCTGTAGACACATGTAATGTTCACACACATCTTACACAATATATTTAAACCTTTGTTGTTTCTAAATGATCAGATGAGTCCTAGTATCAGTTATTACCACATTATTACATGAGTATCTCAACATAATGAAAACACAGATCTAAATTAATGTTATATTTTAAGACTCACATCACTGTTACAGGACTTGTACACGTTATATGTTTCTACACAATCACACATGGAACCCTCTGCTCACAGACACACACACACTCACACACACACACAGACACACACTCACTCTCACACACACACAGACAGACACACACTCACTCTCTGTAATAACCTCTCTGTGCCCTGATCCAGAGGAAATCAGCTGGAATGTGAAATTGAAAACAAACAAGTCATTTCAGATAGTGAAGCGTCTCCGTCAGCCTCGGTCCCTCTCCCTGTTTGAAGCTCCCAGATTGTCCTCAGATCATATCCAGATATACAGTATAGCTCATGCTCCCTAAATCCCTATCTAATAGACAACTCATACATAATCAGAGGCAGCAGCAGCAGCCGCTCCCGGTCGCTCTGCGGATCCAGAGCGACGGCTATCAGGAGCATCAGGGAGGAAACGCTGCATTACCCCAAACGCCAACTTCCTCCCAGTGCTCGAGGACACGCTTCCCACTGCTTCCACTGGGTTCATCTCACGTGGGTTTAATCTGCTTAATGGTTTGATTGGAAAGGTGTTGATACTGTGACAGGGTGGTGACCTACTGCACAGAAAGAACAGATGATGCTCGGAAGGAAAGAAAGAAAGATGAAATGAACGAATGGGTGAATATGAAGCAAGTAAGGAAAGAAAGGAAGGAGGGAATGTGGAATCAAACAATCACAGGAAGGGGTTAATGATTAAATTACATATGAAACAAAGAAAGAAATAAAGAGGCAGATTTCAGAGGAGACACTAAAACGGAGGTAAAGAACGAGAGATGAAGGTAGAGGAGAGGACGGAGGACGAGAAACGAGGCAGAGAGACATTAATGGAAGTTTAAAAAACATAGGGAGAGAGAGAGAGAGAGAGAGAGAGAGAGAGAGAGAGAGAGAGAGCAGCGGCAGTTTGTGTTGTTCTTGTCAAGGTCACAGCCGCTGAAAGTGGAGATCCTGAGGGAACACCACTCTGTGTGTGTGTCTGTGTGTGTGTGTTGTGTGTGTGTGTGTGTGTGTCTGCATTTAAAGCCCTGTAGGGGCTCACAACGGGCTGCAGCGACGCATTCCAATCACTGCTCAATTAATTGCCCTGTAGACACACACACAGACACACACACACACACATACAAACACACACACACTTGTCCACAGAGTCCACAGAAAACAGTATCAACACGTGAGTCAAAGACAAACACACACTTTCCCATTTATAGAAAATTAAAGCCAAATAGAAATCACTGAGCGGCCTGCTACACAACACACACACAAACACACATGGATTAACATGGATCCTCTGCAGCTTCTTCTTCTTCTTCTTCTTCTTCTTCTTCTTCTTCTTCTTCTTCTTCTTCTTCTTCTTCTTCTTCTTCTTCTTCACATCCAATAATAAGATTCATATTTTAGCTTCATTTTTGCCGACGACCTTTATTTGTTCGAAACAGTCCTCGTCCATCTCTTTCAAAATAAAAGCCTTTTGTTAGCACAGTGTAAAGAGTTCACATCCCTGAAAGGTTCTTTGGGAGGCCGAGCGGTGGGTGGCACCGTGGTTCGATTCCTCCTCACTGTGGTGCGTTCACCACACTTCACATTTCATCTTTCACTTCAGACTTTACGTGTTTCCTGATCCATGATATCAAACTTTTCATCTTCCCTCTGAAATCCCTTGAATTCCGTTCTGTCCTTAAATCCATCATCAAAAACATTATAAAGACAATTTGAGCAGAAAATAAATGAAACATATATTGTTGAACATCATTGGTTGATAAATTCCTCAATATGAATATGATGTGTGTAATAAGCGAGTCGCTCAGTGGGGGGTGTTTATGGGACAGTGTTTATTCTTCTCTGTGTTAGTGGCAGTAAAACAACGAGAGGGTTTTATTCTCTGGTTTCCTCTCGTGTGATTCGCTCCTTCAGTCTGGAGCTGCAGGATTAAAATGGCTGCTCACTGCCGGCTGTAAACGCTGCTGCATGAATGAATGGAGGATATTTATAATAAATATACTTTTATTACGGCTGCAGGCTCGTATATTAGTGTTGAGCAGAGAGAGGATCCCCCCCCCCCCCCCCCCCGACTCTCCTCTCTTCTCCTTTAATCGTCACAAAGAGGAGCTTCTCCCTGAAGCAGCTAAAACAACCAGGACACTTCTATTGATACTGATGATAACAAAGGTCATTGATCGCCAATAACACGGACACGGATCGGTTGATACACGGCCCCCCTCTCGACCAATCAGGAGTCCGTCTCAGCTGTCAATCATGATCAGAACTGACCAATCATGACCATCTGATCAGAAACACTTGAACAAACATCAGAGACATGAGAAAGACCTGAAAGGACAGAAATATTTTTACAAACATTTATTTAACGTCTACTTTGACACTTTAGTTTAGTCCCATCTGATAACATGGAGGAGGAGGTTTATTACCCATACTGCAGCCAGCCACCAGGGGGCGACCAAGATACTTTGGCTTCACTTTGCTGTCATAACAGACACACAGTATAACTTCAAGGGGTGTGTGTGTGTGTGTGTGTGTGTGTGTGTGTGTGTGTGTGTGTGTGTGTGTGTGTGTGTGTGTGTGTGTGTGTGTGTGTGAGAGTGTGTGTGTGTTTTAGCCCCAAGGACCTTTCAGCCTGATGGATGGAACTCAGCCTTGAGCTTGTGTAGACACACACTCACACACACACTCACACACACACACACACACACACACACACACACACACACACACACACACACACACACACACACACACTCACTCACACACAGACACACACACACACTCCACCTGAAGCTCTGTAGAGTCATTAACACACTGAACAAATTAAATCTCCTCAATAAAAAGAATAAGCAGCAGTGGACGCATTAGCATGAGAAACATGATAAACCTGCTCCGCCATTGTGTCCTTATCAAAGTCCCATAATGCACTGGGAGGCAGGGATTGGCCCTGGCGCTCGGACGTTCAACACCCGGCTTATCGGTGTCGGGGGCCCCGCACTCCAAACACTCAAAGAGACGCCATTGTTGTGAGATTGTGGGAACAGAGGAGAGATCTTCACATCTTCAGAGCCGCTCGGTGGATTTGTCGAGTGGGCGAGAGACTTTGAAAACATATAGCAGAAAGAGAGAGAGAGGGAGAAAGGACAGAAGAGTGACACTAACAGATAAAAACAATAAAGGATGTTTGACTGAATCCGTGTGTGTGTGTGTGTGTGTGTGTGTGTGTGTGTGTGTGTGTGTGTGTGTGTGTGTGTGTGTGAGTAGTTTGTCCACGACGTGGTGTGTGTGTGTGTGTTATTATTATTTTAATTCCCACACCAGGGAGGTTTTTGTGTGTCATTTAGCATCGTTACACAAAAGCTACAGGAAGGATTGTCATGAAACTTAGTGGGAGGATGTGGTGTGTGTCAGGGAAGACACACACACACACAGAGGTCACTGACTCTCTGGTGTTTATATAATAAAAAACACAGAAATAACTTTGAAGACTATTTTATGTTATAAGTGAACAAATACAACCATCAGTGATTTACACAGTGAAATATATATAAGTTCAGTTTGAAACAGCAGGAAACTATTTATCTCTCTCTCATGACTCATCGTTCTGCTCACTTCCCTCCATACTCAGCCCCTCCCTCCCTCCCTCCCTCTCTCTCTCTCTCTCTCTCTCTCTCTCTCTCTCCCTCTCTCTCTCTCTCTCTCTCTCTCTCTCTCTCTCTCTCTCTCTCTCTCTCTCTCCCTCTCTCTTCATCCCTCCCTCCCTCCCTTTCTCTCATCCAGATGATGTGATTGCGTTCAGTGTTGTGTGTTTTGTTTTGCCTAATAAATCACCATTTATCAGAGCCTGAATGACACACACACACACACACACACACCGACACACCGACACACAGACTCACAAACACTCTGTGGCAAACAGTTCATAATGGACCGTTCATTTGTCATCCTCTGAGCTGTTGACAAGGATATGGGCTTTGTGTGTGTGTGTGTGTGTGTGTGTGTGTGTGTGTGTGTGTCTGTGTGAGATCATGCTACTGTGCTGACAATATAGTTTTGTCCTCGTTCATCTAGTGCCGTCAACTGGAGACTCTGTCCTAAAACAAACACACACACACACACACACACACACACACACACACTGCCCATATCCTTCGACATGCACATATGATGTGTGTGACACACTGTATTCGCATTAACACACAATTGCACCCATGTGTGTTGACTGGTAAACACTTCATGGATGTTTTAACGGTGCAGCCGATGGAGAGACTGAGGAAAGTTAAAAACCTTAAATGTTGTTATGAGAAGTGGAAAAAGATTTGACGACATTATGAAACTGTGGATTAAATAATGATGCCTTCTAGTGGCAGACGGGATTTAAAAAATATATATATATATTGAGGATATCATACATTTTATTTGGCTATGGCCACTAGGGGGTCCAGTGACCTTCAGAAAGAAGTAAAATCACTAGTTTGAGAAGTAAAATAATTTTGTCTGATCGGGTCTGTTGTCTCATATCAGTGTTTGGATCCAGTTCAAACTGGATTTACATTTAATCAAATACAGTTAAACATTGTCCGTTTGTGGAGGGTTAATTTTCCCACAGCCCCTGAAGGCACCACACCTCAACTCAACATGTCAGTTACAAGTTGATTTTAAAGAAAACACAGGAATGTAGTAACGTTATATTTTATCAAAAATACTATACATTATTGTATATGCTATGATTATATAATATACATATATTATTGTGTACTTGTTGTTAACTTACCTACTTTGTGATTGTGTCTCATTACGGAACTTTGTGGTTATTATTGTTAAGGTTGTGTTCTGCATTTTAACGTTTACTCAGGAACAATAAACTTTGCATATCTTCCTTCTGCTGGTTTTTTCTCAAACTTTATGGATTTGAAATTTATGGATTTGTTCTGTTTTAGGGAGAAAATATAAACAGAGACACAGTAAATAATTCAATGTTTATATTAAAACTAAAACTGAATTTTTATGGAGACGTTGGAGAGCCGTGCAGTTTAATGACCTTTTTTCAAAAAGAACTTTCGAGTGAATATGATTTCAGGAAACGTCTCCAGGTTTTCATATCTTGTCGTTTAAAGAGGAAACTGTTTTTTTGACGCTTGAGCTCGTGTCCGTGGTTTCTCCTCGCTCCTCACTCCTCGCTCCTGACTCCTTGCTCCTCCCTCCTGACTCCTCGCTCCTCGCTCCTCGCTCCCTGCTCCTGGCTCCTCGCTCCTCGCTCCCTGCTCCTGGCTCCTCGCTCCTGGCTCCTCGCTCCCTGCTCCTGGCTCCTCGCTCCTCGCTCCTCGCTCTTCGCTCCCTGCTCCTGGCTCCTCGCTCCTCGCTCCTGGCTCCTCGCTCCTGGCTCCTGGCTCCTCGCTCCTCACTCCTCGCTCCCTGCTCCTGGCTCCTCGCTCCTCGCTCCTCGCTCTTCGCTCCCTGCTCCTGGCTCCTCGCTCCTCGCTCCTGGCTCCTCGCTCCTGGCTCCTGGCTCCTCGCTCCTCACTCCTCGCTCCCTGCTCCTGGCTCCTCGCTCCTCGCTCCTCGCTCTTCGCTCCCTGCTCCTGGCTCCTGGCTCCTCGCTCCTCACTACTCGCTCCTGGCTCCTCGCTCCTCGCTCCTCGAACCGAGGCCGGCGCCCCATGAATCATTAACAGCGCAGTAATTATGCACTATCAAACTTGGAATATTACCCCACTTAGCTAATGTTTAATGCTGTAATTAATTCTGAACCCTGCGAGCCAACATCGATTTATTTGATTAGTACTTTGCAAAGTCACACAGAGGTTTTTTACTGTTCCGAGGTGTGTGTGTGTGTGTGGGTGTGTGTGTGTGTGTGTGTGTGTGTGTGGCTTAGTTTCCGTATTAATTAAAGGACAAGCCTATGGGATCTAGTGACATCTAGTGGTGAAGTTGAAGATTTCAATCCACTCCCTCTCATCCCTTCAGGCCTCGACAGCCGGTGGTTGTTTCGTCCATTCTGTGCATTTGTTTAAAGTTTTATTCTGTCCATGTCCCATCTGCTAACATGGAGGAGGATGTGGGCTTTATGAGCTGTACTACAACCAGCCACCAGAGGGAGATCAATATACTTTTGGTGATGGAACACAGACACAGACACACACACACACACACACACACACACACACACACACTTAAAATATAAATAAGAGACTGATAGGAGAGGAAGGACATATTTATATCTACACAAACATGAACACTCTCTCTCTCTCTCTCTCTCTCTCTCTCTCTCTCTCTCTCTCTCTCTCTCTCTCTCTCTCTCTCTCTCTCTCTCTCTCTCCCTCTGTCTCTTGCTCTCTCTCATTGTCTCTCATGGCTTGATGTCCTCTCGTCGGAGGGCGAGCGAGGAGATAACGCCGGCGTCTCCTTCGTGTTTTAATGGTTTTTATCTTCAGACTCTTAAACAGACGAACAACGTCAAACCTCAAACTGGTTCTGACGGGAACGTTCAGTTTCCTCGTGCAGAGGTCGTCAGGGCGGCGACACATCACTCATCTCGTCGAGCGGCAGATGGTGACGCCTCGCTGCCGCTCTAATTGTCCTCGCTGCCGCTCTAACGCCGGTTTATTCAGTCGTTTGTTGTTGATCTGGAGGAAGATCAGAGTCAAGGAGCCAACAGCTGGAATGAATCTGTTCTTCACTGATGTTCACGTGTTTCTGATCAGTTTGACTTTAACTAGTCGTGTGATGATATAAAGACAGGCTGAGACACCATGATTGACAGCTGACATGTGTATGGGCGGGGCCTGGACACTCCATGACCTCAAGTGAGGTCTTCTAGCTTCACCTCTGGAGACTTCTCCACCACTGTCCCACCTGCCCAGTACAAACAACACACTTTGTGGTTCAGGCTAAACTTTACTCAAACTCTAATCGACCGATGTTTATGGGATTTGATTTGTTAGAGTTTAATTTTGTCATAGTTCATTAACCACACGTCACATTTCTCGTTTCTCTGCCACCTGATGTTTTAAAGGTTTGTAAAACACACGAAGCTGAAAACAGGATGTGTCTCTGCAGCCGGTGGCTCGGTCTCCGTCTGTCTTCTGAATCTGATCCCACTGCACCCTCTGTTGTCCCATAAAGACAAAAGACTCTGGGGGGCAGAGGAAACAACATTATAATGGTTTTAAATCACTCGCCCACCTCTGTGCAGAAGGCTGGAAGGATCACATGATGTATAGTGGTTGTGCTTGCCAAGGTTTCTGGCTGATTAAAAAACGTAGGTCCTCGTCCATCTTCAGCACGAGTTGTGGTGGAAAGACAAAAACAGACGGAGACACAAAGTGTGTGTAAATCAGAGCCACTTTACTCTCAGGGTAAACACACTACACGTGTCTGTGGAGCCCTGATTCATCCAGATGTTAGTTTGAGCTGATGTTCTGCAGAGGGATCCAGATTCCTGCTTGATCAGATGATGGACAGGCTGGAGACCAGGCTGCTGCTCACTGTGTCTCTGGAGGAATGATGGGCTGAAGCTCCACAGAGCTGAGGACACAGTCAGAGCCGGAGGAGGGAGGAGGTGATCTTCAGGTTTTAGCTTCGGTGTGTTTTGGTTGTTTTGTGCTGAATCAGCACGTGAGCTCTGTACGGGGGAACCGACCAATCAGAGCAGACCGAGAACATTCTCCTAACGAGTTCATGTCTCCGTCTCTAGTTTCCAGTCTTCTTCAATCGAGCTGATTCAGTAAGTTATGATCCCATTGATGATCGTTCACACCTTGTTTGGTTTCAGACCTTCACAAGTCCAGTTTGATATCGGGGGGGAAAGGTTCCTCGGGTCATGAAGCTCTCACTCAGAAGATGAGTTTGTTGTTGGAGCTTTAAAAGCAGGTTCACATCCAGACAGGAAGCAGATCTGGACCTCACCTCAACAGGTGGAGGTTCCAGCTGCAGTCAGATGCTTCCGGGTCTGTAGCTGCTCTGGGATCAGTCTCTCAAAAGTGCTGCTGCAGGATCTGAATGTCTAATTCCAGCTCTGCTTTGTTCCCTCTGTGTAATTAGCTCCACCAGCGACTTTATGTAAAACAGTTCTGCCAAGTTTTAATTGATTAAAAGTCGGCGTGTTATTGCAAAGAAGAACAATGTAGGTCCAATTAGCAGTGTAACGTGTAAACATGAACACTAACTCCCATGGTGCACCAGGGTGTGTGTGTGTGTGTGTGTGTGTGTGTGTGTGTGTGTGTGATTCAGTGATCGTCTCATTTCTTAATCATCACTTTCTGCTCCAGATGAGACTTTATGAGGGGACTAAATTGCCTTAAAGGGATTTCTTATTAACGGGATTACACCCATGTAATCCCCTTTGTCCCAGTGGACCCCCAAAATCCTGAACACACACACACACACACACACACACACACACTCTCTTTACCAGATTAGCATGTGGAAATAAATGTGTTTTTGATTTGCTACAAATGAAAACACACACACGTTAAACGACTGTCACGTGACACCGTTCAAAATGGAGCGTGCACATGTTCAGTGTTTGTGTGTATTTATAACCTTGACATGAATCCGTGTGTGTGTGTGTGTGTGTGTGTGTGTGTGTGTGTACGTGCACGTCTGTGGTTCTGGCGCCGCTCCCTCGTCTCATCTCCAATTAACAAAGACAAATCCGCTTCTATCGCCGCTAATGAGAGTCTTTAGGTGAAGGGACTCTGGTTATTTAATAAGACGCTTCTTAGTTATTCCATTTCCACGAGAAAGAGAAACCGGAGCTGATTCTCCACGGCCGCCGAGGGAAGGATTACACGAGCAGGAGGAGGAGGAGGAGGATCTGGAAAGAAAGGATGAGGGGAAGGGGATAAGGAGTCATGGAGGAGAAGAACAAGCTGGATGACTAGGTGGGACGAGTGGAAAGAGGACGAGGGGGACAAAAGGAGGGATTAGAGGAGCGCGGGGGGGGAGCGAGGAAGAGGAGGTGTAAGTCAAAGAAAGTGTGAAGAAACAGGGGTTAAAAAAGAGGAAGAGCAGGTAAAACAAGGAGAAAGACGACAAAGAGAAGTTTGAGCCGACACCACAGAGGATGATGAGGGTGAAGAGGAGGGAGGAAGAGTGTGACGTGTTCTGATCCGTGTGTTTCCTCAGGTGGAGCTGACCGGCAGCAGCTCCTTCGACTACATCCACCCTGGAGACCACGTGGAGATGGCTGAGCAGCTCGGCATGAAGCTCCCCCCCGGCCGAGGCCTGTCCCTGTCCCAGGGGACGGTCAACGAGGACGGGGCGTCCTCGGCCTCGTCCTCCTCTCACTCCGAGACTCCAGAACCAGGTAGGAAACCAGCAGGGGGGGGGGGGGAGCTGACAGGCTCCTTCATCTTCATCTTCACTTTTAAAGACACTTGAACTCAGAAGGGAAGTGAACAGAGATGATGGAGGTTTGAACTCTTAAGGTTCATGAAACATTAAATATGAACCAAAAATATTTAATATATGAGGTGAATACAACTCATCTCTCCACTCAGTCCATCAGTCCTCATGGAACCACATTCAAATCCACTTGATCCAGGATCTCACTCATAGACTTCAGTCCTCATGTCCACAAGTTCTTCACTGACCGACTCCATGGTTTTCTGGTGATGGTCCCACTGGTTCCATATCCTTCATATTTACCCTCCTCCTCCTCCTCCTCCTCCTCCTCCTCCTCCTCCTCCTCCTCCTCCACCCTCTTCCCTCGCTCGCTCCCCAGTATCCCAGCATGCACTGCTGTAAGTTTGAATACAATTAGCGAAACACATTGAAGACACATTCCTCATTGGGATTCGCAGCATCGCTCCTTCCATCCCTCCATCCCTCCTTCCCTCCATCCCTCATTCCCTCCATCCCTCAATCCCTCTATCCCTCACTCCCTCCATCCCTCCATCCCTCCTTCCTTCTATCTCTCCATTCCTCTATCCCTCCTTCCCTCCTTCCCTCCATCCCTCGTTCCCTCCTTCCCTCCATCCCTCATCCCTCCTTCCTCTCCTTCCCTCCCTCCCTCCTCTCCTCCATCCTTCCCTCCCTCCATCCCTCCTTCCCTACTTCCCTCCATCCCTCCATCCCTCCTTCCCTCCATCCATCCATCCTTCCTCTCCTTCCCTACATCCCTCCTTCCCCCCATCCCTCCATCCCTCCTTCCCTCCATCCATCCATCCTTCCTCTCCTTCCCTACATCCCTCCTCTCCTCCTTCCCTACATCCCTCCTTCCCTCCATCCCTCCATCCCTCCTTCCCTACATCCCTCCTTCCCTCCTTCCCTCCATCCCTCCTCTCCTCCATCCCTCCATCCCTCCATCGCTCCCTCCATCCCTCTATCCCTTAGTCCCTCCTTCCCTCCTTCCCTCCATCCCTCCATCCCTCCTTCCCTCCATCCCTCCTCTCCTTCCATCCCTCCATCCCTCCATCCCTCCCTCCTCTCCCTCACCACATGTTCTTCTACCTTCCAGAGCTTTTCATTGTGCGTCTCTCATGCTGATGATAATTTGAGTATTAGAGGGAAATCCATTTATAAATTAAACAGAATGACTTGATATCCATCGAGTCCCTTAGTTCATCAGCCTGTTCAAACAACGAGGGGGAGATTGGCTTTGCGGCGGCCGGAGTCTTTGGAGACAGTGCGGTAATTAGATCTGCCGTGGATTTATTCCTGGCTGATTGGTGCCGGTGATGGGTGTGGGCGGGGGGGCTTTAAATTAATTGCAGTTCCACATTTGAGGGTTTTGTTCTTTTCTTTTTTTTTTGTCTTTGACTTTCTGCAAACCTCCAACCGAGTGTCCCGAGTGCCGATGGAGAGAGAGACGGAGGAGAAGAGGACATACATGCAGTTGTCAGTGTCAATTTGTCTGGAGAGACAGAAGAGAAAAGAGGATCTAAAGCACGGGGGGGGGGTCCCACTGCTAATTTGACTATAAAGACATGACGATATGAATGTGTCCTAGAGGGAAAGGAGGGACAGAGGCCTGTGTGAATGTCTCAGTGATTCCCAGTGTCAACTTGGCCACAGAGACGGAGGACACGAGGACAAAGGTGTTTGTTCTCCCATGTTAATCTGCCTGGAAAGAGAGAGAGAGACAGCGGCGAGGGGCGAGGGACGTGTCTGAATGTGCACGAGTGCTTAGCAATGTTAATTCCACCAAAGAAGAGGAGCGGGGGGGGGGGGTTCAGACGGACATGTTTGAATGTGAAGGAGCGATCCCCGATGATAATGTGACCAGAGAGAGAGAGGGGGCGAGCGAGGATTAGGATTCATGTATGTGTTCTTTAATGTTAATTTGTCCGCAGAAGGAGAGGAGGAATAAAAAGTGGCTGAAATGAATTTGTATGAGAGCTTCCCAGGAGGGGGGGGGGGGGGGTGAATGGTATCTGCTCATTTCATCCTCAGACAATCACAGCGTTTACATGCACCGGAGCAGCCGGGTCACCTGACACGTGCAGCTCCTCCTCCTCCTCCTCCTCCTCCCTCCACTTACTCCTCACAGTGGAAAGTGGAACTTAGTTGGTTGGAGTTTCAGTCGGACTTTTAAAACACAAAGAGCTTCTCCCTGGAAAGAAGGTCGGGTTCAAACCAAAGTGTGAGACCAGACATCGGCTGAGAAACGCACAACTCTCCAAAAACACATTTATATCCAATAGACGCTTCATTTCATTACGTTTAGATGTAAACACCAAGAAATGAAATCCTGAATATTCATAATCCAAATGTTTTTATTGTTTTAGATTTACTCAGGACTCCACCTCCTGATTCCAGTTTGAGGACATTTAACCGCTCATCATTCTAACTGTGGACAAACGTGACTAAAGAAGCTTTTCTCTCACATGTTATTTCTTTAACGTCCATGCCCCCCCCCCCCCCCCCCCCCCGCAGACGGTGACTAATACTTCTCCTCAGGCACTTTGGTCATTAGCTCTCGATCCAGTCGATACCTGGCGAATGCTGCGTGTGTCCAGTTGAGCTTCTCCCATTTGTTTCCATCTCCTCCTCCTCGATGCATCTTTGTTCCGTGGGTTCCTCCCTCGCCCGGCGCTCCTCCGTCCATCACGCGCCTCCTCCTCCTCCTCCTCCTCCTCCTCCTCCTCCTCTCTCATGCAGCGGTCGCTCTGTCCATCGATCGCCGCTGCCTTTTGTTTCTCCGGGAGGTTTCGCACTCAGGACACCGCTCGACTTCCTGTATGCTAATGATCCATCATGTGGTGTTTTCCTACCTGCTAGCTTCATCGGGAGGAAGAGGAGGAGAGAGAGAATCAATTAAGAAACACGGAGTCATGTGCTGGATTGTTTTCAGAGGTGAACTCCGGACGAGGTCCTGAGCTTCTCCAGAGTTTCACACTCTAACACAGAAACCTCTGGACGCTCTGGAGCAACAAATTAATTCTGCAGCAGAGATCTTATGTTTCTGATTTCATATCGAGACTGAACGCCTCCCCCCCCCCCCCCCCTCACAGCTCACAGAGTTCTGAAAGTGGAGTTGAAACACGAGTCGCCCTTGGAGGAGAGCGATCTCACTTTGAAGCCCGACGCTGCGTTCACCTTCTCCCAGTTAAAGAGACGCGTCTTTAAAAAGCACAATTTGACTAATACCAGTCACAGCGGCTGAGAGGCTGCTCGTCTCTAAATGCTCCGAAGGCTGAGTGGAGGGAAATTATTACTCATAAGACGGAGGAGAGGGGGAACTCTCATTTTCTGTCACTTACACATCATCAGCCGAGGGTCACGGGAACATTTCAGAACGTGTTGACTTTGACCTTTGACCTCCTCGGGAGCCGCCGCTTTTAAGGAAACTTTTTGTGGAGATAAAAATTAAATATATCTGGAACGATCTTCACTGCAAGAGATGAAGGTTTTCTTCATTAGCCTCCGTATGCATCGTGACGACTTCTTTAACAGAAAAGCAACAACTCTTTGTTTGCTTCATTCTGTTCTTCTCTGGGCCGGGAACCTGTTTTATCACAATGTTCACGTTTAAAACTGAATCTTAAATTCCATGTTTCCCCTCCAACTTTTCCCAAGTTTAACTTTTCCTCCAGTCGCGTGACTCCCCAGCGTCATGTTATTAATTCCACTCAGATTCACGCCACCAAGCTCGCAGCTAATTGAGTATTTATTTCAATTTTCTCTCATCAGAGGGAAGAATTAGTTAGAAAAACAGTAAATTCCAAAGTCCTTCTGGAAGTAGCGGTGGTTCTGCCCTCCAGCAAAACACCATAAGTTCTCCATTATTAGCTCCTCGCCGTCTAATTGTCCGCGGCGTCGCCTTATTTCAACATCATAAGTCTTTGATTATTGTTGCTAATTACGCTATTAGCACAATGGAGAGGAATAATTCCTCATAATCGCTCACATTTATCATAATTACCCAAGTTTACAGTCACCTACGTTTAATGTCATTTAGAGCGGCCATCGGCAGCGGCAGCCGCCCAAGGACAAGCTGTTTGTGTGCGTGTGTGTGTGTGTGTGTGTGTGTGTGTGTGTGTGTGTGTGTGTGTGTGTGTGTGTGTGAGTGTGTGTGTGTTCATGCTGGAGTGTGTTTGTATTTGAAATGTCACTTGGACTCCACGCCAAGAGGCAAAGGTCAGATATAGCGGGATACACACACACACCCACACACACACACACACACACACACTCACACACACACACACACAGACACACTCACACACACACACACACACACTCACAGTGAAGATCGAGCATTTCAGCGTCAAGCCTCGTTTGTTGTGTGTTTTATCTCAAACTCTGCGTCTTATAGAAAACTGTGGAAATATGATTTTAAAACCTTTAATTTCCAAGTTTTTTTAATAAAGATGGACGACATGACAGCCCCCTGGTGGCCGGCTGCAGTACAGGTCACAAACCCTCCTCCTCCTTGTTAGCAGATGGGACACGGACCAAACTAAAAAGTTAAAGTAAACAAGTTAAATAAGCGTTTTTAAAGATGGTTCCAGTGGTTTCAGGTCTTATCTCTGATGTTTGTGCTTCTGATCACGAGCTGAGGAATCGAGCAGCTGCTGTAGAACCTGAGTTTGAGCTGCAGCCTCGACTCTCTGACACATGAAGAGCTTCCTCCTGCTAAATGATTTCCATACATCCTCCAAACTCCATCACTGGGAGAATTAGTCACAATGGATTTAGTAAAAGTGCTCAAATTAATTAAATCAGTGTCACGAGAGTGTGTGGTATTTCTTTTTAAGAAAAGCTATAAAACCACTTGAGGCAAACAAAGAACTTTTCAGAGGCTGAGGATTATTACTAAAGCAAAATTATCCGTTTGGTTAAGTTTTATTAAACCGCCGCCGCTCGCTGCCGCTCTAAATGGAATCTTTAGAGCACACAATAGCCAATCACGGGCTATTATTATAAGAGTTTTCTAATTAGGCTTCTTAACGAGGCCGGGGCTGTTTACAATAAGAGCCGCTCAGATAACAGCAGCAGAGGACAGGGCGACTCCGGACGACAAATGAAGCGCTCCTCTCCGCTATCTGTCTCTCACCGCGGAGATAACACGGGAACTTCTCAAAGTCCAGGACTCCAGTTTTAATTTGTGAGAGAGAGAGAGAGGGAGAGAGAGCGAGAGAGAGAGAGAGAGAGAGAGAGAGAGAAACGTAATCCTTTGAGAAGCTGTGGTGTCGCCCTCTGCTGGTCATTTCAGAGAATACAGGTCGTCCAAGAACTTTCTCGGTGAAACGTCGTCTTTACGTCTCTGGAGACATTCTCCTGTAAGACAACACGTCTTCGTCTCCATCGGGTCTCGGACGAGAAGTCGTGGTCGAAGCAGTTAGCATCTCGATGAACACGTCCTCTCCTCGTCACGTCTTCCTCTGATCACCGATGCTAATCTGCTCAGTCCGTCCATCTGTCCCTCGCTCCCCCGCCGCCTGTGTCCAATCACACCAAACACACTCTCCTTCTTCTTCTTCTTCTTCTTCCTCCACTTCTTCTTCTTCTGTTTTTTCTTCCTTGTTTGGTCGTGTTTTATCTGGGGACGCCGCTGTCTTCTGGCCAAACACGAACAGAGGGACGAGGACAGAAAGTCAAAGAGAGGAGATAAAGACAGGAGGACGAGAGGACAAAAGAGAAGGCGATAGAGGAGATGAAAAATAAAACAGAGAAAGAGATGATGTGTTCTGAAGTTTTGATCAGAAAAGATAAATTTCATTAAAAATAAATCAGACGTGGACAAACAAGAGGCGGGGTTTATAACCAATACTCTAGCCAACCACCAGGGGGCGATCACCACTCTTTGGCTTCACTATTAGGAGCTGTAACCTGTCAGCGACTTCTTATCTGGAAAAAGCAAATGAAGTTTCTCTTCACTGGGACCCAAACCAGCGAGGACAGACCCAGAGCTACAGGACAAAGTGTCCACTTACATTTGACCACATGACCTCCTCCCTCCTTCCCTTCTGTCGCTCCCTCTTCAGGCGTCTTTCACTGGAACCCGTCCCCAGAAGAGGAAGACGAGGAGCTAAAGACAGATTAGAAAAAGCCTTAAAGTCCCGACACAGGGAGATCAGTGAGCAGGAGGAGGCGTGGGGGTGAGGCGGAGGGGAGGTGTCTCTGTGGAGGAGAGACAAGTGGGAGGAAAAAAAGAAGAAGAAGAAGAAGAAAGACAAAGACGAGTTGGACGCGTCTCCAGACTATTAGAGCGTTGTTTGATTTGAGCTCATTGTTCTGATGAGACTGTCAAAGTAAAAGTCTTTCTTCATCACTGCAGAGAGGAGGAGGAGGGGGAGGAGGAGGAGGAGGGGAGCAGGAGGATGAGGAGGAAGAGGAGGATGAGGAGGAAGAGGAGTGGGTTTACCTCTCTTTACCTTTGGTTCCCAGGCTCTTGCATTGTGGGAAAAAGGCTTTGAGGGAATCTACCATCACACACACATTTTAAATCTGTGTGAAGAAGTAAAAGTGGTGTGTGTGTGTCTGTGTGTGTGTGTGTCTGTATGTGTGTGTGTGTGTGTGTGTGTGTGTGTGTGTGTGTGTGTGAGTGTGTGTCTGTGTGTCTGTGTGTGTGTGTGTGTGTGTGTGTGTGTGTGTGTGTGTCCTTCATCTTTTCCTCTCCTCTTCCTCTCTTTCTCTACCTCCTGTCCTCTACATCCTCTCCTTCCTCCTCCTCTTCTCTCTACTCCTTCTTTACCTCTTCCCCTCCTTCGTTCTTCATTTTTCTTCTCCTCCTTTTTCTGACTCATCCATTTCCTTCCTCCTCCTCCTCCTCCCCCTCCTCCTCCCCCTCCTCCTCCTCCTCCTCCCCCTCTTCCTCCTCCCCCTCCTCCTCCCCCTCCTCCATCTTCAGTAAACCGAAAAATTATCGCTCCGGCTTTTCTTCCTGACACAATTTGTCAAATCCTCCCTGAGAGGTAACACATTCTATTCATAAGGCCAGACTCCCCCCCCCCCATCCCTCTCTCCCTCCCTCCCTCTCTCCCTCCCTCCCTCCTCCCTCCCCCCCTGACGTTAGTGATTCAATTACCTCCGCGGAGGCGACAGTGAGGAACATGACAGGACAGCTACAGAGTGTTTACACAAGTCAACTTTCACTGACAACATGTGTATAACAGCTATAACACACTTGGCTCCGGCTGTTGCATTGTGGGTAACAAAGGGAGGCTGTAGGGAGTGGTGGAAAATAGCAACAAACGAGGAGGAAGAGGAGGAGGAAGAGGAGGAGGAGGAGGAGGAGAGAGAACATGTAAGACAGAGGAGCTGAGGGACAGATTGATATTTACTGTATTCAGAACCTAAACCCTTAATTTAACTGAAACAAAAACCTTAACCTAACCTTAACTTAACTGAACCTAATCTTAACTTAACCTGACGTGAACTTAAAGTCTACACTTTAAAAAGTAATGATTTATGTTTTGTGTGATTTGCTTTTCATCCCATAATAGTGTGAATCTCACACCTGGAACACACACACACACACACACACACACACAAACAGACACACACACACATACAAACAAATGTCACTTCCTTATTTCAGGAGGAGAAGTGTGAAAATAAAAGTCTCTTAACATCTTGTGTTCTCTGAAGGCCTCAGGAGGAGATTTCATTTTACTGGAAATCATATTTTTTTAAGCGAAGGATGTTATTAACTGTTCGAGGTCATTTCCACAGCGTCAGATGTTCTCTGACAGTGAGTCTGTTAGGTTTGTGTTGTTTTGTGTTGTTTTGTGTTGTTTTGCGGCCTCGACACTGGGTCGCTCTGGAAGAATCATTTGGACCTTGAACCGTCGAACAGGAAACCCAGAGGACGAGTGAAGACTGAAGCTGCTCTGGAAGTGACTCTCTACACTCTGATTGTTGAGTTTGGTGTCATGGCAGCGTTTTGTCGTGCCGTGTATTGTCGTGCTGTGTGTTGTCGTGCCGGCTGGTGGAGGTTGTGTTGACCTTGCTGTAGCTTTGTCTCGGCTCCGTCACGTCAGCTCGTTATCAGTCGGACACAACGGGCTCCATGAAGCAGGCGGCGTTATTAGACTGACAATGATACACCGTCCCGCCGAGACACACACACACACACACACACACACACACACACACACACACACACACAGACACACACCATGTAACATGTGGAAAGAACCCTGGGCACTCTGGGTATTGTCCACAGATCACAGGCGTAGGTGAGTTGTTCTTTTTAATTAATCATTTGTCCTTCAGACGGGGGGGAACTTTCCGAGCTGTAGATAATTAGGTCCCAGAGTCTCCGGCGCCCCCTGGTGCCTCTGAGGCGCTAATCTCTGTCTGGAAGGAGCCGCGTCCCCGAAGACACCGAGCGAGCAGAGTGAGAAACACCTCTGAATCCCCACAGGAACCCCCCCCCCCCCCCCCCCCCCCCCTCGCTTACCCTCGTCCTCCTGCTCCTCTTCTTCTTCTTCCCTCTGCTCCTCCTCCTTTCTTCTCTGTTTATCTCTTCCTCCTCAACCACTCCACCTCCTCTCTCCCCCCATCTCTCTTCTACTCTTCCTCTTTCTCCCCTTCTCTGTATTCCTCCCTTCCATCTGTTTCTGTTCCAATTATTATTATTATTATTTTTCCCTTCACTTCACTTCAACTGCTCCTCCTCTACTTCCTCTACCTCTCCTCTCTTCCTCTTCTCTCCTCCTCTACTTCCTCTTCCCCTCATCTCTTCCTACCTCTTCTTCTTCTTTCTACCTCTACTTCTTCTTCCTCTCCTCTCTTCCCACCACTTCTTCTTTCCTCCTCTACTTCCTCTTTCTCTCAACTCTTCCTACCTCTTCTTATTCTATCCTTCTCTACTTCCTCTTCCTCTCCTTTCTTCCTACCTCTTTTTCTTCTTTCCTCTTCTACTTCCTCTTCCCCTCCTCTCTTCCTACCTCTTCTTCTTCTTCCTACCTCTACTTCCTCTTCCTCTCCTCTCTTCTCACCACTTCTTCTTTCCTCCTCTACTTCCTCTTTCTCTCCACTCTTCCTTCTTCTTCTCTCCTTCTCTACTTCCGCTTCCTCTCCTCTCTTCTTACCTCTTCTTCTTCTCTCCTTCTCTACTTCCTCTTCCTCTCCTTTCTTCCTACCTCTTCTTCTTCTTTCCTCATCTTCTTCCTCTTCATCTCCGTTCTTCCTACCTCTTCTTCTTTCCTCCTCCTCTACTCCCTCTTCCTCTCCTCTCTTCCTCTTCTCTCCTACTCTACTTCCTCTTCCTTTCTTCCTTCCTCGTCCTCTCTTTCTTCTACCTCATCTTTGTGATTTTCTTTTATCTCTCCATCGGCTTCATCTTTTATTCTGTCTTGTCATCCCTCCGTTTTCTTCTTCTTTTCTTTTCTCCCCCTCATGCTACCACTTCTCTCTTATCTTCTTTTTTCTTCTATGGTTTATCTTCTCTTCCCTCTTCTCCTCTTCCATTCTCCTTTCTTCTCTTTCTCTGGTTTCTTTCCTCTCGCCCACTTGTTTCTCTTCTTCTTCTCTTGTTCCTCTAACATTTTCTTGTTTTTCCCTTTCTCCCTCGTTCATGCAGAAATGTTTTAATTGTAAATGAACGCAGTGTGTGTGTGTGTGTGTGTGTGTGTGTGTGTGTGTGTGTGTGTGTGTGTGTGTGTGTGTGTCTGTGTGTGTCTGCGTGTGTGTGTCTGTGTGTGTGTGTCTGTGGGGGAAACTAATCCCATTAATTCAAAGTGAATAACAAAGAGAGAGAGAGGGTCCAGTTCCCCTGTCGTTCGTCCGTCCTCCCTCTCTCCTGCTCCCTCCATCATCATTATTCCTCCGTCAGATCGGCGGCTGATTTCCTGGAGGACTGCGAGAAAACCGACCGCCTGACGGAGGGATGGAGGGAGCGGGAGAGGGGGAGGAGGAGGAGAGTTGTTGCTTCTCCTGGGGAGCCGCCCGTCCTCCTTTCCTTCTCCTCCGTCTGTTTCTCCTTCTTTCTTCAACATTCATCTTCCCTTTCTTTCCTGATGTACTTTTTTCTCCTTTGCCTTTTGCTTCTCTTCCCTTTTTCTTTCCCTTCTCCTTCGTCTCTGCTCCTTTCTCCTCATCTTCTCCTTCTCCGTGTTAATGTTTTAACTTGTATCCATCGCTTCTTTCATCTGTTCTTTTTGTCTTTCTACTATTTCACTCTTTTCCAGTGTTCCCCTCTTCTTCCACTCTCTCCTTCCTCTTATCTCTGGTTGGTCTCTCTCCTTTCATTCCTTCTCTCGCCTCCTTTATTCCCTCCACCCTCTCCTGTTTTCTCTCTCTCTCTCTCTTCAAGGACATTTATATTATAAAGGGTGAATTTGCATATTAATTCATTTCTTTCAATTTTCTCAGATTAGACGTTGTCAACACGTATCAGTGCTGATCAAACCAGCACGTCCACTAGAGACCTCTCTGTGTGTGTGTGAGTGTGTGTGTGAGTGTGTGTGTGTGTGTGTGTGAGTGTGAGTGTGTGTCGGTCCGGGAGTGTGTGTGTGTGTGTGTGTGTGTTGGTACATGACTGTGTGTGTGTGACTGTGTGTGAGCAGGAGAAGTTGGAGCTTTTAAGAAGCACACACACACAGACACACACACAGAGACGCACACAAACACACACACACACACACACACACAGACACACACACAGAGACACACACAAACACACACACACACACACAGGCGTATTCCACGTGAGACCAGTTGGGATCCGATCGGCCAAGTTCTGAAAAGTAGAGAAATTATTTTTGCTTCAGGGTCAGTGGACGATGCACCTCCTCCTCCTCTTCCTCCTCGTCCTCCTCCTCCTCCTCCTCCTCCTCCTCCTCCTCGTCCTCCTCCTCCTCCTCCTCCACCACCATCTCCTCCTGTTGTACAAAATGAACCCAGTATATCTTAGATATGAACACTGCCTCCTGCTGGTGATGACGTCAATCACAGACAGAGTTTAAGGAGTTATGAGGTCGAGATCCCGCCCATACACGTGCTCCACCAATCAGGAGTCAGTCTCAGCTGCCAATCATAACGTCTCCGCCCACACTTGAACAAACATCGGTGTCTTCTCTGCTAACATGGAGGAGGCAGGGTTTATGACCTATACTGCAGCCAGCCACCAGGGGGAGAGGTCCATTTAGGGAGTCGTCATGTCGTCCATCTTTATTATCTTTGTGATGTCACAGATCTCAGATGTTAAAGAGGAGGAGCCTTGTTATTACTGATTAAAAGTGACGGGTCCATACAAGTCCACCAACACCGAGTGTGTGTGTGTGTGAGTGTGTGTGTGTGTGTGTATATGTGTGTGTGTGTGAGTGGGCGTTCCCGGCTGTCTCTCCCCCCCCCCGTCACTCCCTCTGATGGATGGAGAAGTTATTAATATGCAGTTGATTTCTCGGAGCTGACGGCGGCTGACGAATGGAGCGCCTCACCTTCAGTGGGGGGGGGGGGGGGGGGTTGTTTTGAAGGACGCGTCTTGTCGCTGAAGCAATAATCTGAAACACGCTGCTGCTGATATCTTCGGGGGATGAGGACTTTTATTTTGACAGTCGGGACATGAGGAGTCGTTAACAAACCTTTGATTCGAGGCTGGACGTCCTGTCCGTCTCTTCGTCTTTGTCTCCAGACGTTTGTTGACGTCTCACTGGTTGATTGTCATGTGCGCCTTGGAGATGACTGACAGCCTGACAAGCTGCTGTGATTGGCTGACTGCCCCTGCTGACACAGTGAATGTATTTATTTGTTTTAAACCAATTAAAATGGCTCCGCTCGCGTTTTCGCCCTCAAACACTTTGACGCTCTGAAGATTCTCTGTGTGAATTCTTCTCTTTTGTTTGTCTTTTAAATGTTTTCCTACATATTATTATTATTATTATTAGCTTTACAAGGTAAGGTAGCTAAGCTGTGATTAAGTTGATCTAACTTTTACTGATCCAACAAAACCTGGGACATAAACGTACTTTAATTAATTAAATGATTATATTAAAATCTCTCTGATCATATAGTTCAGTAGGTACAACAACACAGTGAATCCTCCTCTCAGTTACATATTGATGTTAAGCTGATGGTGTGTGTGTCTGTGTGTGTCTGTGTGTGTTTGTGTTCCCAGTGGAGTCCAGCAGTCCCAGTCTCTTGGCCCCTGACAACGTTCTGGAACGCTCCTTCTTCATCCGGATGAAGTCGACGCTCACGAAGAGAGGAGTTCACATCAAGTCCTCGGGATTCAAGGTTCGGTTCTGAACTCCTCACTCTGAAAACTGCTCAATGCAAAATCATAATTTAACTTTACATCTGAAACCAGTGGAAATCAACAACAACAACAACAACAACAACAACAACAACAACAACGATGATGTGAGACGAGGGGATTTCCTCCCTGAGGTCACGAGACATTATCTTAGACATATAACATCACACAATGATTTAGTGAGGCAGTCATGTGTGTGTGTGTGTGTGTGTGTGTGTGTGTGTGTGTCTGTGTGTGTGTGTGTGTCAGTCGATGGCTCAGTCAGTTATGATCTGTCTTCAATTGAAGTGATCCATATGTAAATTTATAATCTCACCAGGGACGACTATGTGCCGTGTGTGTCTGTGTGTGTGTGTCTCTGTGTGTGTTTCATGTCATCTTGTCCCACATTGTGTTATTTTTTTATTACATGTCTTGTAGCGTTGTCAGATGTTTTCCCATCGTGTCGTATGATCAGTGATGACATGTGGAAGTCAGAAAATGATTTTTAAAAACCAGACGTGATCTCCACCTCACCTGGATGAACCGATCTTTCTCCATCACAATATTAATGACATTATGATGAGTGTATATCAAATGGAATCATTACAATATTACACAGTTAGCATTGGCTGATGGGTTGAACACAACATGCACACAGCTTCTGTTTCGTCCGTCCAATGTAAGACTATGACTTGAATTTGATATTTTTCCATTTGCTCGTTGTTGTTCTATTGTGTATAACAAGTGTGTGTATGTGCACAGTGCATGTGTGTGTGTGTGTGTTTGTGCATGACGGATACCCGACTCAAAGGTGTCACATCAGGCCTTTAAGCCCTGTGAGCATCTCACCGCTCGAGATCGAGAGGAGGGATTAAAGAGGATTCTCCAGACTGAGTGTGTGTGTGTGTGTGTGTGTGTGTGTGTGTGTGTGTGTGTGTGTGTGTGTGTGTGTGTGTGTGTGTGCGTGTGTGTGTGTGTGTGTGATCTCTCACAGTGTATCCTGGACTAATGCACTCTATCTGCTGGAGGATGACATCAGCCAGAAGTAGAGAGAAAGATGAGAGTGTTAAGAAAAGACAAATTGTTTAATTGATTAATATACAAATCCAATGTTACATTATTGTTTTAAACAACGACTGGTTTCATTAAACAGAAGAAAATAACATTGGAGATTGATTTGTTAATATAAAACTGTAAAGTGGTTTTACTTTGTCATTCTGGAAAAATCACTTTCTCTTTTCTTACAGTGGAGACAGAGAATAACTCATCGATAAAGTTTGATGTTGTATTCTGTGTGTGTGTGTGTGTGTGTGTGTGTGTGTGTGTATGTGTGTGTGTGTGTGTGTGTGTGTACCATTTTCCACCTGGCGGATTCAGATCACATGCAAATCTCAGTGGAGACAAGAGCCGCACATAATTAGTCACATTCACGAATGCATATATTACTACACACTCATTTGCACTGACACACACATCAATACACCACACACACACACACACACGGTGCTACACTAAGCATGACCCACAGTAAAATATGGAGGAAGCAATTTCAACACAAACTGATGTTTAAATCTTGTTGTAGATTTATGAGAAACACTCGCACACAGTTTTTATTTCAAGGGTTAAATATGAGACAACAAATAAAACATTTGATTCAAATCAATCTTCAGAATCAGAATCAGAATCAGAAAGTATTTATTGCCAAGTAGGTTTACACCTACCAGGAATTTGCTCTGGTTATTGGTGCATACAATGAACATAGAAACATAAAAACACAATAAATACAACACACATAAGAAAAGCAATAAAAAAAAATATATATATATATTTACTCACTATTTACTTCTTATTTACTCACTTTTTCTAATATTTATACAAAGTAACATTTATTTAGACATAAACATATCTAAATAAAAATATATAAAAGATAAAAGATATAAAAAGAGAAGTAAAAAGTGAAATGCAAAACAATGAAATGCTGATTCACGATCTCCTCTGACGTTAGCACCTCTCCGCTGACTCCGCCTCTAACTCCGCCCCTTCCGTCTGTTCTCTGTCAGGTGATCCACGTCACCGGGCGTCTGCGCATCCGCATGGCGCTGACCCACAGCCGCTCGGTGCCCATCCAGATCATCGGCATGGTGGTGGTGGCTCACGCGCTGCCGCCGCCCACCATCAACGAGGTTCGCATTGACTGCCAGATGTTCGTGACCCGAGTGAACATGGACCTGAAGATCGTGTACTGTGAGAACAGGTGTGTGCAGGACACGCTTTCCACCAATCACATGATCACAGGGTGATGAGAGGCCGGAGGGAACAAGGAAGTCACTTTTAATTTTAATAAAATAAAGCATTTACTAAGTATAAGTTGTTTTTTTACGTCAATATCTTTGAAAACATGATCTTTGTTTTTTCCAAAATTTTTGGACTCACGAGACAAAATTTCACATCATAAAAAATTCTCAATACTTCTTCAAAAACAATTTGCTGATCTGAAAACATTGTTTCACCACAAGTAGAAATAGCCACATGTTAAACTTAGTCCATGTTTAGTTAGAATTTTATTTTCTTAATCAGGAAAAGTTCTGTTTTATTTAAAGGAAATGTTTTTCATATAACAGAAATTTCACCTTTTATTTATTTAGAATTCACATTAATTTTATATATTTAACCAAACAAGAGGACAGACAATCAAAAAACGAAATCATATTTTCCCTTACGAGAAAAGAATGAACAAGAATTATGAAGATTATAAACTTTGATTGTGACACAGGCCTCATGTTGAGAATCAAACCTGTAAAATATATTTCAAGTGTTTCCGTCGTCAGAGCAAAATCATAATGTTCATCTTTCCACTGGAAATTGCTGCAGTGATTGAAAAAGAAAATCTATATTATTTTCTCCTGAAAACGTCGACCTCCAGAATCAGAATCAGATCGGTCGTCAGACACAGAATCAGAAGTTCTCCCGGATCGTCTTTATTAAAATTAACATTTAAGAACTATGTTTTTTTCAAGTGTCAGAATTATTTTTATTGCCACGTATATTTGCATATATTGGAAATTGCCATGGTGTGGTTGGTGCACTGTACATAAAAACAAAAACAACAAAACAACAATATATACAGTGAGAAAAAATAAGTTATGGAGATAAACTATGTGCGAGGGGGTCGACATATGTTTTATAATTTAATTGCCTTTTTTTAGATTAACTGTTTTTATCCGTCCATGTTCAAATGGTGGATTACATACATGTTTCACACGTGCAGGTGAGGTCTCCCGTGTGGAAGCGTGTTATTCATGAGGAAGCGTGACCCTGGTTCAACACACACGCGTGTCCCTGATGGATCTATCTGCTTCCCTCTGTCCAGACGGAGCCGATAGGAATCAGGAGTTAACCGGCCGACCGCCCAGATTCATATCACGCAAAGAAAAAAACCTTCATGTTTTATTATAAAAAGAGAAAAGAGGGGGAAGAAAAAATGATATCAGACAGATTGCTTTTTCTGGTTTGTGGAGAAAAGAGACACAACACGAGACGGAGGACGGACAAACGTCTCTCCCATCACAGCCCCAGTTCAGGATGAGTTTCTAACAGAATGAGAAAATGGGAGGATGGATTTTTCTAAAGAACAAGACTGAGCTGTTATCTGCCTGCCAGACATTAGTCCCCCCCCCTCGTCCACCCTCCATCAGAATGAAACCAGGGAATTGTTCTGTCTATCCTGTGGCAAATTTGTTCAAATGAGACCTTGTGGAGCCGATGTGTGTGTTACCTGCTCAGGCCTCTCTCTCCTCTGTCGGACTATTAGCTTCTGATTTCCTCCTGAATCAGTCGTTTCTAATCCTCGGGTTCCAGAGCAACTTGTCGTGACGAGAGATTTAATATTCACGTGTTTCACGACACTTCCACTCAGAGTCAGTGCAACTCCACCGGAGCTAAGACGCTGTGAAGACGCCTGACAGACCGAGTCCTGCCCCGGGGGACAGGGGACATGGAGGCTGTTGCATTTCACTGATAAAAACTTAAACAAACTTTCAAATATTTCTAAACAAACATGAAAAGTATAATTCGATTGATTATTTATTTAAGCCTCGGAAAACACATTGAGGATTAAGACCCTCATTTAAAATGGTGCCGAGGGAACAATGAAGAGTTAAAACATTGAAGGAAAAAATAAATAAATAAGAATGAAATAAATATGCGTATATATATATATATATATATATATATACAGTAATACAAGGGTAAAGGTCAACAATCAATTTTGACGATTCAATAAAATACTATGGTTAAGTCAACTAACAGTAACAATCACTGCAGGAGAAGTCAGTTGTACATGAGAGAAGATTCGAGAATTCCCTTAATGAAATAAATGAGCACAACTTTAAAGATTTTTGGACCTCATTCCAAAATAATATCTATAAATAATATAGGAAGGTGTCCAATGTCCTGGACGTGACAGCCAGGTCATGTGACTCGAGCTCAGGGTTCATATCTGCAAACCGAGAGACACTTATTAATTATATATTCTTCATATTATTTCTGTTTCAGAATCAACGACTACATGGACCTGACCCCTGTGGACATCGTGGGGAAAAGGTTCTACCAGTTCATCCATGCTGAGGACGTGGAGGGAATCAGAGAGTGTCACCTGGACTGTGAGTACACCTGACCACATGCTGCGCTCTGATTGGACCGAGCGGCGTCCAATCATTGGTTATTGACCTTGGAAACAAATCAAATATCAACTAATGGTCCAATCGTGCACTTGTTTTGGAGATTTACGATCATATCTGTATAAACAATAATGATGAGGGAACATGTGATGAGTTGTTTTCATCATATTATTATATCTTCTGTGTGCGCCCCCTTGTGGCAGACAGAAGATGTTTAACTTCACTATGAACTGTTATTTCCTGACTCTTTAAAATCAAATGTAAACCTAAACAAATAAGAATCAGAGTCATAGAGCTGCTCTTTGTGTTGGATTCTTTAATTCAAGTGTGAAAGTCAAAGGCCACTTAGAGAAAGTTTCAGCGGTTCACAATCCAGCGGTTGACGTCCCGGTGGTTCGATACCTCACAGACACACTAACGTCCCCACATATTGATTTTCAACATTATAAGATAGTAAATATCTCTACTTCATTTCAGCTACAACACATTTTCCTTGACTGCGGTTGACCCCCCCCCCCCCCCCCCGACCTTCACCACTGGTGTGTAACTCATGACGAAACCAGGACGTGTCACAAACTTGGCCGTGGAGAAAAGAGCTCCCTGAAAGTTTTTCAATTACCTTCTCCAAAAGTTCCTGAGCTCTGAATATCCAGAGTGGCAATCAGGAAGTGACTCTACGGTGGCCCGGCGGGGTCAGATGGAACGTGGTCGGGGGGGTGGGGGATGTGTAAAACACCAAGTAAAAGGAGGTGAAATATGGAGGGAGATGATTCTGTCTGTGTGCGGCGGGGGGGCGGAGGTCAGGGAGGTGCTGGTTCAAAGGACTTGGTTTCAGTGGAGCTGCACCTCCCTCACCTCGCTGCTCGCTCGCTTCTTCCTCTTTCAAAATTAATTTCCTCTCTGAAAGGGGAGCTTTCAGAAATGGATGGTTCCAGGGCGCCGGGGGTGCTCTGCGTCTTCTCCTCTTTCTTTCTTCCTCTCTTTCTTCTGTTCATCCCCCCCCCCCCCCATCAACTGCAGCTCGTCAGATTGTTCTGAAATCTGCCTTTTTCTTCGGGGCGGTTTAATTTGGCGGCTTAATGAACTCGCTGCTGATTGTGCCGAGGCTGATTCCAGGACAGCGGGCGGAGGAGTCTCCACTCGTTTTAGTGGACATGATGAAGCTGGACGGGGGGGGGGCGGGGGGGCGAGGTCTCAGGCGATAGAAAACGTTCTTTTTGTTTTCAGCTCAGTTTGCACATTCGAGGCCTCGGTAGTTTATTTGTTATTGTTGTTGGTGAAGGATGAGATCGAGTCCAGGCCCCTTGACCCTCACAGGGGGGGGGGGGGGGGGGGTGGAAACATGATGACCTCAGTCTTATCTGCGTTTAGTTTTAGGAACGTTTTGACTCCTTAATGAAAGTAATGCAATCATGTCGATGTAATCTGCTTCACCAGGTTTCAATCATAAAGATATCGTCATTGTGGTTATGATGTCACCTAAAGCAGCGTTCATACAACATACGTGACCGGGTCGTTCACGTGTCGATCACGTGACGATGGACACGAGCATCTTCCTGGAGCGTCACATGTTCCTGAGTCTCAAGTGACAGAAGTGAAATCAGATTCCTGCTCGAGCTGCAGGAAAAGTTCCAGAGTTTCCAGATTCAGAAAGTTCCCGTGGTTAAAACCGGTCACGTGCTCAGATGCATGAAGGCGTGGGTTCATGAAACCAAAGGAAATTCTCTGTGTTGTTTCCCAAAGCTGCAGATTCTCAGGTCTTGTTCTGTTTCTGCCGCTCACAGGACTTTTCTGTGGGATTTATTTCCACGTCGACTCTCGGTTCCCCCGCTGCTGCAGGAGTCAGATAGTTAGGGAATCGATCAAGGTGCATTTCAGAGGGATGGCCTGTTCTCTCAACAGGGATCTAAATTTTAAAAGGGTTCTTTTTAAGTGGAGGACGAGGCGTGATCCCTCTCTGTGAAGAGGCATCACTCTCTAAGTCTCTATCATTACCTGCTGACAGCCGGTCTTAGCCCGGGTCAGATCTCAAAGTCAATCCGTCCTCGTTTCCACTGCGAGAGAAAGAGAGAGAAGAAACAGAGGCTGAACCTGTCTCCTGAAAGAAGAGGCAGGGAGCGGGGGAGAGTGATTTGTAGGCAGACGGAGAGAAAGAGGGAAAGTGGAGAAACACTTTGCACGAGGGATCAAGAGAGGAATTCGTCTTTTCTCTAAGAAAGGGAGAGAAGCGGGAACGAGTGATTTGCAGTTGGAGAAAAGAAAGAACAGAGGACGAGATGCTCGTTTTCTCAAGGAGAGAGAAGATGCTTCATGCTTTTTTCTTTTCTCAGATAAAGCTCAAGAAGAAAGAGAGAAGGGGGAAAAGTAAAAGATGAATATGTGAAAGTTGAGAGATGTGAAGATGCATTAGAGAGAGAATAAGGTTTAGCTCTTTAGAAAGAAATAATATTTGCAAAAGAAAGAGAGGATATAGACGAGTGGAGAGCTGTGTTCATTTAGAGAAAGAAAGAAAGAAGGAAAGAAAGAATACTCTCATCTTCTTTTAATGAAGGAAGGATGAAGGGTAAAAGTGATGGAGGGAAGACGGAGAACAGGAGCTGCTGAGATGAGGACAGTGGTTTGAAGTTTGGAAAATTTAAAAGCTACACATCTGCTCATGTGTCCAACAGGAAGTCTTTTACTTTTACAGGAAGTCTTTTACTTTTACAGGAAGTCTTTTACTTTTACATCAGGACACACATCTGGTTTTAGGGCAGTGAACTCTTGACCATCTTTACCAGGAAACCAGATAAGTTCAATATCAACAGTAAAATCAAACCTCATTAAGGGTCAGTTTGAAATCTACAGGGACAGAAAATACACTGAATGTTCCAAATATTGAAAATTACATCGATAAAGGAAATTAAAACAACAGAATAAGTTTTGACTTAACTTTTTAGTTTTGCATTTACAGCCTCCTGCCAGTAGGAGGTGCTGCAGCCCCGCTATGCCTGGTGCCCTCGGTTTAAAGTGTTTTATGAATGTAGAAGTTCTGCAAAGTTAAAAAAGTCTGAGGTGAAGTGGTTTTCTGTACTACACAGAAAACTCTGACGCTCGTCAACATCTCGTCAGTTAGTTACGTACGAAGGAGACGTGGATGCTGATTGGTCGTTGGCTGAGTCAGGAGTTTACATCCGATCACGATGAACGATCGACAGAGAAAGTGTTTAAAATTTCATCAGGAGAGAGCAAATGAGGAGAGAGAAGAGAGAGAGAAGAAGAAAAGACACGTTAGAATAATATAGTTTCAAAAAGACAGAGGAGAGAGACGAGGGAGACGAAGACATGAGGGAAACTGATGAGAGAAAGAGAGAGAGATCTGGACTTGCAGAGAGAGAGAGAGGAGCGACAGAGGAGAGACAGACAGGCCGAGACACGATCGAGAGACATTCACATGCAATGGGAAATAAAAGAGAGAGAGCAGGATACTCGTACACAGAAGTGAAAGCTCGGTGGATTTAAGCCTGCAGGCGTTTTAGTAGAGCTCGTCTCTCTGGACTCACACTGCCTTTAATGAACACACACACACACAGGCGTACACACTCAAACACACACACAGACAGTCTTTTTCAAACCTGTCTGTAGACAAAACACACACACACACCTGTGAAGTCGTCCACACACATACGTTAGTGAGACACACACACATTGAGCAAAGTGACAGGAACTTCTCCTTCATACTTTTCTATGAAATGTTCCAGATCATTTCTAGATATTCTCCATTTTAAATCAGATGTTCCTCAGTGAGGTCTGAATGAGGATCTTTATCTGACGTCTCGATCCTGAAGAGGAGGAGAAGAAACTGTAGAAAGTGAAACTGTGTTCTGCTGTCGGCCAGCAGAGGGCGACAGAGGGAGGAACCGCCACTAGTAACACATGAGTCAGAATGTAAAGGCCACAAACACACAAACACAAATATACACACACACGCACACACTCAGGCTAAATAAGGTTGACGACAGTAGGAGGGGAGTCCTGCAGATTAACAGAAGGTGAGACAGATGGAGTGAAGAAGAGTGAAAGAGACGGAGGGATGGATGTCAAAATAAAACAGAGACAAACACAGAGTCAAAACTGTGACATTGACCAAAAGAGAGAGAGAGAGACGAGGAGACGAGAGGTTGAGAGACTTTAAAAGGGAATAGAAGTCTTTTAATCTACCGCGCTCGCTCCCCTGCAGCCTCGGGCGAGCCTCCAGCACTCCCTCTCTCCCCCTCTCTCTCTCCCTCTCTCCCCCTCTCTATCCCCCTCTCTCCCCCTCTCTCCCTCTCTCTCTCCCTCTCTCCCCCTCTCTCCCTCTCTCTCTCCCTCTCTCCTCCCCCTCTCTATCCCCCTCTCTCCCCCTCTCTCTCCCACTCTCTCCCCGTCTCTCCCTCTCTCCCCCTCTCTCTCCCTCTCTCCCTCTCTCTCCCCCTCTCTCTCCCTCCCTCTTCCTCTCCTCTCCTTCATTAGTGGCCGATCAGAGGGCGAGTGAGTTAACGCAGGAGAGAGAGGGAGAGGGTTGACGTGTCCCTCGACCCTCCGGCTGCTGAACCCTGTTTGTAGACGTGGACTCAGAGTCCAGGAAGTGAAGCCAATAGGGAAGTGTTCTCTGTGATGACCAGCAGAGGGCGACCTCACTGGTTTTTAAAAGACACCAGATTCTATAGAAGCCCCCCTGCAGTGGACTCATTGTTTCCCACAATGCATCGGGGGAAAGTAGTGTACATCTAATAGTCACTCACCGACCGATATATCCCATCATGCATTGTGCTCGCCGGTGTTGATAGGAAGGAAAATGGCGGACAGACGGGAGGAGAGCGGGCTGCTGGCTCCGCCTCCTCTCTCCGGTGATTCTGCTCCTTCTTGTTCTGATTAAAAACATCTGAATCTTCACGAGGTCCTGAAGCTCTCCCAGGCTCCGCCCCCTGCTCCTCCATATATGGTCACTTCTGGTTTCGCAAACTGAGGCTTTATATTTGATTTTGGTCTATGTCCCATCTGCTAACATGGAGGAGGTGGGGTTTATGACCTGCACCGCAGCCAGCCACCAGGCGGCGATAGAGAAGCTGTGGCTTCACTTGTCATCATATCATCCATCATTACAGTGTGTGGAGGAGACGTAGATGAATTTGTTTGATTAACTGTTTTCACACTCGAGATGAATGAACTGAAACATTTATTAAACGTTTCTGAAAATACAAAACAATAAATGTTTGTCTGCTCAGAATGAGCCTGAAGGTCATTGACACGTTAGATTATATCCATTATATCGTTTTTTATTTAATATCTACTTTAAATGTGACCTGACAAACAAACACGAGCTGTCAGGAAGCCTGGTGTGTGTGTATGTGCGTGTGTGTGTGTGTGTGTGTGTGTGTGAGTGTGTGTGTGTGTGTGTGTCTGTGTGTGTGTGTGTGTGTGCATGTGCATTCATTGTGTCGTTATTTACTCGTCGTACGAACAAAGCAAGGTCACAGTCAAGGTGACGTGATCTCACCATCTCTGCCTTAACATGCAAACAAGTTATTTTCCATCCCTCTCTCTCTCTCTCTCTCCC
>NC_070636.1:997207-1033294 GCF_947347685.1 Pleuronectes platessa | reverse complement strand
TCTTCTCATTGATTTACGGTAGCAGTATTGCCCGTTTATTAGATGTGTTACGGCTTCTGTGTGTATAACGTATGTTGTCAGTTCCCTTGTTACCTGTGCATGAGACGGATGAATAGAGCCGGTGCACATGAGAATAAAGTACTTAAACAGACGCTACGCTCATACTTTTTACACCAAGTTACACTGCGTGAGTCAAGATAACTTAACAAGCCCTCCTCAGTTTGACCTGTTTTGAGTGTCGGGCAGAAATCACATCGCGTCAACACCCACCGTGGCCCTTCGCGATGCTTGTTTTAATTAAACAGTCGGATTCCCCTGGTCCGCACCAGTTCTCAGTCAGCTGCTAGGCGCCAGCCGGAGGGTTCCCCCAGCGGTCGCTAGCTGAGGTGATCCGCGAGAAGGGCCCGACACGCGTCC
Organism: Pleuronectes platessa; assembly: GCF_947347685.1. Lineage (NCBI taxonomy): Eukaryota > Metazoa > Chordata > Actinopteri > Pleuronectiformes > Pleuronectidae > Pleuronectes > Pleuronectes platessa. The sequence continues at coordinate 1,032,877 of NC_070636.1, read as the reverse complement.
AGAGTGGCCGCCGCTGACCGCGTACCCGGTCCCCTCCAACGGCCCGCCTTCCGCACCGGCGCCGTGAGGTGCCACCGGATGAGGACCTCCCGGTGCCGCACACTGAGCCTCCGGCGGCGGAGAGGAGGGCGACGGAGCGACTGCTCCCCCAGCCGCGGCACGTGCCCAGCGGTTTTACCACAAATATGAACATCGGCCAATGATATCGATGAAAGTCAAGTTTATTACCGATAAGCCGATATCAGTAAACGAGGCGAATATCGGCCGTTACCGATGTTCGGGCCCGATAAATCGGTGCATCCCTAATATATAAATATGTATATATGGAATATCTCCATTATCCTTTAATGTATCATCTGACAAAGTTTGGAGCTCGATGACAAAAGTCTGAACCAAATCAGATTGACTGGCAGTCGCTAATCTCTACGTGAGAACTCTTCAAGGATTCAAGACGCCCACCTCTAGACAGCAGCTAGCGAAATATAGAAATCTAGCCCTAACCCTAACCCAGTCTAAATTTTGTGAATAATCTAAAACAAAACACTCCTTGATTTCCAGCGAGTAAAAATGAATCTGTTTTGCTTGGAAATCACACGTAATGGAGACACAAGGTTTTCCCGAGCGATTGAGTTGACATTTCCACGAGGGAGTCCGAGCGCTGCCAGCTGGACAGCCGCTGGCCTCAGTGTGCGCTGGCAGTGTTTAGAGTGTGTGCGTTTGTTGTGCGTGTGCAATGGGCTAGACAGAGCCAGCATGCCTGAACAGCAGCAGCTACCGAACGCACATCAGTGGGTCCACAACACAACACAACCCAACACATGGAAATCCTGTGTGGAAAACAGGGTCAGCAGCTGAGATTCACAAACACGTCAGTCAGGTGAACACGGCTCTTAGCGTGTTTTTCTTTGAAGCTCTGAAGTTGGCTGCTGACCAGTTGGTTCAACGCTTGACCCGATGGAAATCTCAACAATTATTATAGTTCAGCAGTTTTTGAGTGATCCTGGTGACAGCAAGACAAACACATGGCAATGAAAAGACAAAAGGTCAAAAGTGAGATATAAGATTCATCCTCTTGGGGCCAAGCATGTGTTCATAAGTCCATCAGGTGTTTGAGATATCTCAGTCACTGCTCCTCCTCAAGCCACATCTCCCAGTGTTCTTTACTGGGCCGGAAGCAGTCCACCATCTCCACACTGCTGCTGTGCAATCATTCAATACATGAAGGAGTGAATGACTCAGAATGAAACAGTTCCTCTTCTGGTACAAGTGGTTCTTCACGTCCAGAAATATCCACATTTCGTTGTTGTCTCCGAATGATCTTAGCTACTTGTCTGTTGAAGCCTTTTTAACCAGTTGTCCTCTTTCTTCTCATTAGACAATGAAAACATGAAGTCTGAGGGGAAGCTCGGCCACCAGGCCGAACGCAGCGAGGACCCGGAGACCGACAGCAAGCGCCAACAGCAGCCCGGCCAATCACATTGCTCCTCTGAACAGGACATGAAACGTCAGGAGGAAGGAGACAGTTCCAGTAACCCTGAGAGCCAAGACAGCGATGACAGCCTGGAACCTTCAGATGGAGAAGGAGAAGAGCAGGAGGAGGTCAGGGAGGCAGGAGGAGGAGGCGGGGGAGGAGGAGGAGAAGAAGGAGGAGGAAGGATGACAAGGTTAACAGGACTGGGCGGGTTAGGTGGACTGGGCTCCATCGGAGGACTTGGTAATCTGGGTGGACTTCATATTAAAGTAGAGCACTACGGAGACGGGGAAGAACTGCAGCTGCACAACTCGCAAACTTCTTCGTCTGAGGAGGAAGATGAGGAGGAGGAGGAGGAGGAGGAAGAAGATGGAGGCATGCAGAACTGCGACAGCGCCGACGTTGGACTCAAGCTCCAGAAGCGGCGGAAGAGGAGGAAAGTGCAGAAATGGGACGGATCACAAAGTAAGAGAATCCGTCTGTCCTCACCCTTGCCCAGCCCCGTCACAATGGGAGACACCACACCGCTGGCTGACCCCTCCCAGGCCACGTCCACCACCTCCTCCCACCTCCTCAGCTCCTCTGGCTCCCCTAACAGCGCAGGGGTGACGTCCTCGGTCCTGAAGATCAAGACGGAGATGGCAGAGCCCATCAACTTTGACAACGACAGCAGCATCTGGAACTACCCCCCCAACAGAGAGATTTCCAGAAACGAGTCTCCGTACAGCATGACCTCCAAACCGGCTCCAGGGTCCCACGAGTCGTTCCCCTCGCCCCAGGGAGGCTCCCTCCAGGTGTCCATCCCGGACTCCGTCCTCACCCCTCCTGGAACTGAAGGAGGAGCTGGAGGAGTGAGGAAGCCTCCTTACAACGGGAGCTCTGCTCCGTCCTCTGCTTCAAGTGCTGCACCTCCATCCAGCGCCTCCTCCGCTGACCCGTTGTCACCCCCTCTCTCCGCCTCTCCACGGGACAAGCAACAAGGCACGCCCACCCCCTCCTCTTCCTCTTCCTCTTCCTCCTCATCTTCCTCTTCCTCGTCAACCTCCTCCTCTTCACTGCTGTATTCGGGTGACCTGGAGGCTCTGCAGCGTCTGCAGGCTGGTAATGTGGTGCTCCCACTGGTCCACAGGGTCACAGGGACACTGGCCCCCACCAGCACGACGGCTCCACGGGTCTACACCACTGGGACCATCAGGTACGCACCAGCAGACGTCACCCTGGCCATGGCACAAGGGAACCTCCTTCCCAACGCTGCTATGAACTTTGTAGACAGCTCGGGGTTCGGCCTCGACCCTAAGACGCCCATGGAGATGCTCTACCACCACGTCCACAGGCTCAACATGTCGGCAGCAGCAGCCGCCGGCCCGTTTGTCGGCTCGCCGTCGTTAACGGGCGGGGGCGGCGCCCTCGGCGGCCCGATGCCCACGGCGGCCAACGTCTTCACCACAGCTGAGGGACTTTTCTCCACGCTACCGTTTCCTGTGTACAGTAACGGGATCCACGCCACACAGACAGCTCTGGAGAGGAAGGAGGATTAATGCAAAACGTTCGAGACCGCATTACTGTGTTTCCGGAATCAACAACTGTGTCAAAGTAAAAGACAACTCACTAGTAAAAAAAAACTTTGCTTGTTATCCTTTATCCACACGGTGCAGCACTGTGCGTCCGAGAGAGGAGGACGGACGGGAGGACAAACGTACTCTAGCACTTTGAATCTGAGCAACTGAGCTTGTGTAATAGAAAGACCCACGAACATCAACCCCTTTTCTATCTTATCTCTCTCTCCTCTTCTCCTCCTCCTCTCTCAGTCTCTCTCTTTGCTCCTGTTTCTTCAATCAGCAACACTCTCCCCCCCGACAAACGAACAAAACACAGACTATTCTTTATTGTGAAGAATTCCTTTTTTGCCTACAGAGAATTCATATTGCCTGAGGACTCCGCTGGAGCCTGACGGGGATACTTTTCATTATTTGACTTGATTCTGTTGCATCTCTATGAAGATGCTGATGTGTGTATTTAAAGGAGGACGGCACAGGGATTTGTAATGGACAGAAAACTCCACGTGGCGCTCCTCCGTGTATCTTGATGTGATCAAGGCGTGTACAGACCGGGAGGGGGGGGGGGGGGGCTCTCTCTCCAACAAAGGTCTCAGAAATAATAATCTTTTGAAAAAAGGTTTTTGAGGACGTTTCTCGATTGAGGGAATAGTTTAGAGTTGATTTCATTTCTTCCTTTTTTTTATAAAAATGCTCTAGCTCAGATTTAACCTACGAATCAAGCATTAAGAAGAAAACAAAAAAAGCAATTTCCACCGGGTAACGACCTGTGAAATATCGAATGTTACTAATTCCTCTTTTATCCCAGGAGTTTACCAACAGGTCTCGCACCAGACATAACCTCCTCCTCATCTCCTCCTCTCTCCATCTGTCGTTGCCACTCTAATCTGTCACTACCTGATCTTTATTCTTTTGCTCTACCTTCCGATGTCCCGCCTCCCGGTGCTACGGACCACCCAGGGACCCTGATTCAGCTGGCTGATGGGGGGGCTGTTAACGAACCCACGGCTTGTTGACAGACGGATCCCCGCTTTCTGTTTTTGGAGGGGGAACTGTTTTAAAGTTTTGTTTTTCCTCTTCTGACCGTCAGGAAAGTCAGAAACGCAGCAAGAACCTCGAAATCAGCAACATGTCCCGCCTCCGTCTAAACACAAGCTCAATCTGATTGGGCCATGGGGGGGGCCGGCGCCATTTAGCAACATGGAGTTGATTGGTTAAATTTTAGGCTACATAGTGGGTTTCTTTCTTTATGTTTTGTGTGTTTTCTAACTGAATCACTTTGATCTTCTCATGAGACTGAAGCTAAATATTTAGCGTCACTAACTTGAAAATTGAATGTTGAAATCCTCGACCGGCTCCTGTTTGAAAACTGCTTTGTTTTATTTTTGTAGTAGATCAAGTAGTTTCTTTATTCTCTCCTCCTCCTCCTCCTCCTCCTCCTCCTCCTCCTCCTCCTCCTCCTCCTCCTCCTCCTCCTCCTCCTCCTCCTCCTCCTCTTCTTCTTCTTCCTAAACCAGAATCACCTCCACAAGATTTTCCTAAACAATCCGCTCTCTTCCATCTCATCGCCGGACCCTGTGATTAAAAACCACATATCAACAAGGAGATTGTAATAAAGACTTTCATGTTCAATCGATCTATCGAACAATCAATTCAATAACCACAGAAAAATGTAGATGACTTTTTTTGAGGAATAGAAAAAAGATCCACATTCCTTTGTCGTTCAGTTTCTTTCTAGCCCCGCCTCCTTTGCCAAAAAAAAAGAACTCTCACGTGAAGTGTTTTGAAAACACTGTGATTCTCATTCATTTGTACTTTTCTTTTACTTTTTTTGGTAAAAAGAGGAAAGAAAAAAAATACGAGAATAAGTAATAATTAAAACGGTATAAAAACTGTCACGACATCCTGTTTTTGAAGTCGGCAGCCCCGGCTTCACGTCATCCTTATTACCCGTGTGATTAAAAACGTGTTACCGATGTGTTTCGTGTCACTGGCTGTCGGAAGGTCGTCCACGCGACCTCTCTCTCTGTGTGTGTTGACTATATGCAGTATATACTGAGCTACTGTAGCTGTTTTTGTCCTTTGTCTTCTCTGTGCTCTATCTCTAGTGTCAGGGAGGGGGGAGAGGGGTGGGGCTTAGAGTGAGAGGGGCGGGGTCTCAAAAAGAACAGCCTTCTCTCTCTCTTTCTTCTCCCGCCTCTTCCTCCGTCTCCCTCTATCTGCAGTCTTAGTGAAACCAGTGGAGGTTCGTGGAATTTCGTGTTCGGTGGCCTTTGCAAAAAATGAAAAAGAAGTTGTGGAGTCCACCTTTTATTCGCTGCTTCCTTTCTGTCTCTGTGAACTCCTGAGTTCTCTGGTTGTTTTCTGATCCTTCTCTCTCTCTTTCCCTCTGCTGTTGCTTTTTGCTGTTGTGTAGTCTTATACAAAACCTCTTTATCTCGCTCTTTTCTCTCAGAGATGAGAAGATTCTTTAACTAGCTCAAGGTTTATGGAGCCATGTTTTCGCCACTAAGGAATTCTGGGAATTGCGGTTTCCAGCTCTTGCGTACAAAGTATTAAAGAACTAACGAATATTTACAGTATATGAATATGAAATATGACGAGGAAAAGCCTAAAGTAGCATCGTAGTTATAGTCCTGGAACAACCACGAAAGCCTCAGTTGTGAAACATTTCCCAGAGTCCCTTGGGGCTTCCTGTGTGCATTGGGTGTATTTCATTGGTTCCCACCGAAAACTTGTTGACTTCCTGCGCAAACTTCTCTCACGGGACAAACCAAGTGAAACAAGTGGTTCAGGGGGGAGAAAAAAAATCACAGTAGAATTTCAGGACAAATAATAACAACAATAATAATAAAAAAAAACAATTTTAAAGATTTCTAAAGAAATTAAAAGAAGAAAAAAATATTTCGCACTATAAATCTATTTTTATAGGTGTTTTGGAAAACTGAACTGCATGTTTAGTGAGTTGGTCCGATGTGTTTCACGTGATTGAGCCCTCGTTGTGTCTCCTCGGTCCAGCAGCTCGTCTGTTCTTTGTTTTGAGTCTGTTGATCCCGATCGGGACGTCCTGGAGGACAAGTGTCTCGTCCCCTTCACATCAGGAAAACAATCTGTCTGTGCTTTCTGTGAAGAACCAATGTCTTGTTACTGCGAATAACTTGTGAAAACAAACCCAGGTTATGAAAATCAAACAATGTATTTATTTATTTTTGTGTTGAATATTAAGAAGAATAAGAATGTGATCAGGGCCGCGCGACCCGTCAGTTGCTCGGTGGGTCGTCTGTGGTTGAATGTTCCAATTTGTTATTTCAGGAGCGTTTTGTTTCCGTGCTCCTCTGGATTTTAGCATTTTCTACTTCTGGTGGTTTCTGCGTGAAAAAACGGTGGGGGGGGGTGGGGGGGCACACAAACGAATGGCAGGGCCCCATTTGGTCGAGGGAAGGAGATTCTGAAAGGGGGGGGGGGGGCTCATAACTCAGATGAAACCAGGAAATACACCCACATGTTACCGTAACCAAACAGCCGGTCCAAGCTGTTTCAATGTTTTTCTGTGTTTTATGTCGAAAAATGAAAACTTTGCTGGTGATTTTAAAAACTTAACGAACTTAATCACGGCTGCTGTCAAGAATACATAGTGTTTAAGAAATACAACTATTGAAAAATCACTTCATTTACCTGTGAAGAAACTGTGTCTGTGTTTTTAACTATTTCTTGTACAATTATACAGATTCTTTTATGAGGAACTTGGTGCCAAGTAGCTGAAATACGGGAGAGAGGGAATCTCTTATTATCAATGTTAACAGTGTTATAAAATTCTAAATACAAACAAATTAAAATATTAAAAAAGAGAAAACTATGGTACATTTCTATTTTTTGTTTGAGTTTCTTCCTCGCAGGAGAGGGAGGACACATGACTAACTGATGCTAACTTTGAGTGCCTGGCTTACTTTATTCTTTTTTATTATTATTATTATTATTATTATTTTCGGAAGACATCTCTTTGAGTTCATTCAACATGAATAATGCTGCAAATCCGAAAATGTACATACTTCATTTAGTTTATGAGTTTTCTAGGTTCTCGTCCGCTCAGAGGAACCGATCACACACTCGCTTCTCTGTGACCGGTCACACACTCGCTTCTCTGTAACCGGTCTCATCATCCGACAGGTGCCATATTCATAATAAAACTTTCTCTCAAACTGGTTCCCAGTATGCATCATTTCTTCTGTTTGACACATCCTGCCATCCTCCCCTCCTCGAAGAAAGAGAGAGAGAGGGAGAGGGAGGAAGAGGGAGGGAGAGAGAGAGAGAGAGAGGGAGGGAGGGAGGGGGTGAGGGAGGGATGGCCAGGTGCCATATTCATAATAAAACTTTCTCTCAAACTGGTGACCAGTATGCATCATTTCTTCTGTTTGACACATCCTGCCATCCGCCCCACCTCGAAGAAAGAGAGGGAGAGGGAGGGAGAGGGAGGGAGAGAGAGGGAGGGAGGGAGAGGGAGGGAGAGGGAGGAAGGGAGGGAGAGGGAGGAAGAGAGAGGTAGGGAGGGAGAGGGAGGCAGAGAGGGAGGGAGAGAGAGATAGAGAGAGAGGTGGAGGGAGGGAGGGAGGGAGGGAGGGAGGGAGAGAGAGAGAGAGGGAGGGAGAGGGGGAGAGAGAGAGGGAGGGAGGGAGGGAGAGAGAGAGAGAGGGAGGGAGAGAGAGAGGGAGGAGAGGGGAGAGAGAGAGGGACAGAGGGAGGAAGAGAGGGAGAGAGAGAGGGATGGAGAGAGAGAGAGAGAGAAATGGAGGGAGGGAATAAAAGAGAGAGAGAAAAGAGCGAGAGAGACAGAGGGAGGGAGAGAGAGGGAGGGATGGATAGATAGATAGAGGGAGAGATAGATGATAGATAGAGAGAGAGATGGATAGAGAGAAAGAGATGGATGGATAGAGAGTGAGAGAGAGATGGATGTATAGATAGATAGAGGGAGAGATAGAGAGAGAGATGGATAGAGAAAGAGAGAGAGAGAGTCTTCTTGACCGTTGTGTCTCAGCAGCTGTGTGTAAACCTCTTCTCAGTTTATCTGCAGCACAGACAGTGAAGAGCAACAGACCGTCTGTCTCTCTCTCTCCTCCTCACAGCGATCATAACCTTTATTAAAAACATAAGAGCTCACAGCTTATTGACAGATTTAACAGATATTGTTGTTGAGTCGAGTCAAATTATCCCACAATGCACCACAAAGCTCCGAGAACAGATAAATATGATGAGTTCAATATGAATTCTCTTTTAGCAGCACAGACTCCCTGCAGCACCATTAGACGACTGGTTCTTCCTCCAGGAACCTAAACGTCCCAGCGTGTCTCCAGAACACTTCTACAGATCCTTGTGATGTTCTGATGTTTCTGCTGCATGCTGGGAACCCGGGAGTTCGATCCCCGAGGAAGCACGGACGAAAACACACTTGGTTTCATCATCCGTCCGTCACGTCCCCGCTGAACCACATCAGACCTCCTCAGTGAGACGGACAGCCAGAGGTTATTAGAAGGAGCTCCAGGTTCAGCTCCTCACACACACACACACACACACACACAGACACACACAGACACACACACACACCGAGGACGGCTGCCTGTGATCTATGATTCATGTGCGCTCATTTAAAATAGTGTGAAATATTTAAAGTTGGCTGCTCGGCCTCAGAGGGTCGACTGACTGACCTCTCCACTCTTATTACTGTGAGGAGGAGGAGGAGGAGGAGGAGGAGGAGGAGGAGGAGGAGGAGGAAGAGGAGGAGGAGGAGGAAGAGGAGGGGAGGAGGAGGAGGGGGAGGAAGAGGAAGAGGAGGAGGAGGAGGAGGAGGAAGAGGAGGAAGAGGAGGAGGGAGAGGAGGAGGAGGACGAGGGGGAGGAGGAGGAGGAGGAGGGGGAGGAGGAGGAAGAGGAGGAGGAAGAGGAGGGGGAGGAGGAGGAGGAAGAGGGGGAGGAGGAGGAGGAGGAGGAGGAGGACGAGGATGAGGAGGAGGGGTGATACAGGAAAGAGAGACTCAATGACAAATATAATAAAAGTGGAGGAGAAGAGGAGGAGGAGGAAGAGGAGGAGGAGGAGGAGGAGTAGGGGTGGTACAGGAAATAGAAACACAGTGACAAATATAATCCAAGTGGAGGAGAAGAGGATCAGTGGCTGCTTGATTGACAAATGGACGAATAAGTCTTCATGTCATCATTTATTAATTTGTAAAAGTCCTTTTGTCTCCGTAAACAAAGATGGACGACGTGTCTCCGCCTCTTTTCATATCATCAAATAACGAATTAAAGCAAACTGATCAGAAACACTTGAACAAACTTCAGTGAGTGAGAACGAGATGAAAGGACAGAAACATCTTAACAAACATTAATTAACCTTCAATCAATCAATCAATCAATCAATCAATCAATCAAACAATCAATCAGATGTTATTCACAAATCACAGTTTTCCTCGTGGATCTTAACGAGGTTCGACTTCTTCTCTTCTTCTGTCTCCTCGTCGCTGCAGCTTCCATCTTTAAGAACCGTTCCAGATTCATTTCAGGTCATCGTGACCTTTGACCTTTCACTCAAACGAATCAGTTAATAATTGAGTCAAAGTGAAACATTTGCACCAAATTTGAAAGAATTGTGACGTTAATGAGATCAAATGTGTGTGAACCATTTAACCACTGGAATCTGATCTGAGTCCAAGAGAATGTTTCTACCAAATCTCAAGAAATCCTCTCAAGAATAAAACCTTTAAAATATAAACGACTGTAAAGATGCAGCTGACAATTATGTTTTATTATCATTGTTGATAAACCCTGAGAGTCCGTTTATTCTTATGCATATTTATTAGAAAAGAAAATCTTGTTAACGAGTCATTGAACTTCATGAAAGCTTCATCCAGTGAATATGACAGTTTGCTGAATGGAGTCTGGTCCACGTTCTACTCAGTGTCTTTGTGTAGATTCACAAAACTGATTCTAGTTAAATATCTGAGGTGAGGTTTTCTCTCATCAGTGGAGCGACAGTGACACCCAGAGGCTCAACGCAGAACTGCAGCCACAGTCCATGTGAGGTTTCTCATTGTGTCTGTAATGTTAGTTCTCTTATTATATATTTCAGAATTAAGGTTAATATGTAATAATAACAGTTAGTGGTTCATATATAAGATTGAAAGTTTGAATGATTCACTGATCTGATGTTATTTTATCAAACGTTTTGACCGTTTCAACCAAAACAACTTTCAGAGTCAAGTTCACCACTTTTCTAAATGATAAAAATAAACTTTTATTTTGAAGACAAATATCCAAAGAGGAAGTGATCGTGTGAATGTTGTTGAACTAACTCCGCCTCTTCCCATGAATCTCTTCATCTCTCACATCATTTTAACGATGTCGTGAGTTTCAGTCCAAGTTTATAGACTCTCCTGTTTTCATGCATCTTATTGATATGATTCATAAAGATGTGGAGATGTTACAGTACAACACGTTTCTCTCTCTCAGGTGTGAAGGCGTCTGTAAAACCTTAGAGTCTTTAAACTTTGACTCACACTCTTCATCCCTCCTCCCCCTCCTCCTCCTCCTCCTTCTCCTCCTGTTTGAAACCAGATTTGACATGTTCTCCTCCAGTTCAGCAGAGACACACATCCTGTGAAGGTCTCATCAGCTTCTGGTCTCAGATCAGATCTCAGATCAGTGCCGTGCTGGTCACCTGGACGCAGCACAGCTCTCAGATTAGTACATCCTCTCCTGATTCATCAGTTTAGGACTTAAAACCATCCAGACTCTTCTACAGGAGTTTTGAGCCCAAAGGAATCCTGATGTCCGCTCCTGCAGTTCAGAGCCACAGCCACCAGGTGGCGACGTTTCTGTGAACTGGTCTGAGTCAACCACGTGGAAACACTCCCACCTAGTGTCTAATAACCGCAACTACACAATAAAACAAATGACTTGTGAAATGAAACATGAAACTGACCTTGTTGAAGTGATGAACATGTGAAGATAGAAGCTGATCAATGTATCGTTCAGCTTCTCAAATTAGAGAATTCGCTGCGTTTCTTTGTCTAATAAATAATAATTATAATAATAAACTGGTTCATGTATCAAAGACACTAAAAAATAAGTTGCGGCTGCATCTTTGGATTTTTAATTAAAAGAACATGATTGAAAACAACAGCTTACAAATGAATGAGTGGTCGGAAGTCAAACTTAATTATAAGTCAAATTAATAAATTACCAGCAGGTCAAACAAGCAGCTTCATCATAGTGAAATATCCCTTTAATGGTTTAATAGAACAGTATTTAGCATCAGGAGCTCAGAAACACACACAAATACTTTTATTCTACAGGCCAACATAAGCGACTACAAAACTTTACAAAGATGTATTCAAGATTATGTACAACACATTGGAAAATACACTATATACTTTCCACCTGTTTACCATTTACCAGTGAAGCAGAGCAACAGAGCACAGACTCAGGCTGGTACATTATAGTTTTTAATTCTAATTCAAATGTCCGACTGAATATTCTACAGAATGAGAAAGTTTGTTGCTCTTTGAAAAGGTGTGTTTCCAGGATTAGGCTCTTATATCATTATTATATCAGAAGTCGACCTTAATAGTTTGTGGAATGCACCAAGTGAGATTCTTCAGTTTCAATTCAGTTCTCATTTCCAAGCAGACTTGGGATCAATGAAATATCCTGAACTGAATCAATATGGAATGAAATCAGAAAAAGAATCAAGAATTATGATTAAATGTGAACACACTGGCATCACACCCCGGATATGTTGGTTTCATTTATGGAGGTGGAGACGAGTCATTGCTGCATTAAAGCGGAAAATCACAAAGCCGCTTAATATTTTATTTGCAAAAAATTTGAGTAACTTTATTCACTCTTAAAAACTGATCGGCTGCTTTGCGACAGACTGAGAACAGGAGCCGGTCTCAGATCCAGGATCAGTTCAAAGTGTACGACACAGTGACCTCTGAACCCTGAGATACCGAGGATCCTTCTCAAGCCCGACCTCTTCCTCCTTTAGAGAGATGAAGGCAGCTGAAAGCAACAAGACCAGAACATCTCATGTTTACACGCTGACTTGAATCCGACTCAACCGAACAGCAGAGAGCATCGTGTCACTGACGCTTTCTCCTCGTAGCGTTTCCAAAATTCTGAAACTCCGACGTGTGAAGAGCGGAGCCCAGATTCAGATTCTCATGATTTTTCAGATTCAGATTCTCAAACAGTTTCCCGTGGATCTCGATCACGTCTCCCGGTAAAGAGACAAGACAGAAGTTCCATGTTGGAGTGTTTGTAGTTTTATGAACGTGAGCTGATGTGTGTATCGCTGAGAAAGAATAACACAGAGACGTAATGAACTTTACATGGTGCCAAAATATTTCTTTTAAAAATTCATTTTTTAAGTGTTACACAAGCAGCGTTTAATACACATTAGACCTCACTTTGTGTTTAAGACTCTTTAAGGCTGTTTTTAAGGCGACGTCCAGTTCAGGTCTTTACAAACAATTTACATTTTCAAATCACAGAAGAAAAATAAAAGAAACTCACTGATTTGAACGTTTGTCATATTTGTGCTGAAGAAAACGGTGGAATCATGATAAACTGAGCGATAAGCCAACAAAACAAATGACTTAGTTTCTACAGGAAGTCACTTTGAGAACAAAGGTGGAGAATGGAAACAGCTGGGGGGTGATGGTTCCCAGCAGTGACCGTCCACTGGGTCCAAACCACCAGGATCCATTCACAGATCATCAGCTTGGGCTCAAAACAAATAGAAAAATGATTTTCTCCAATCAGCTGCTCTGGTTTCCTGCTCCTGAATCAAACTCTTCAGACAACAACACTCTGAAATCTTGAGGGAATAAAAATATAAGAGTCCAGTCGCCTCCCAACTGTAAGGTGCGCTTGATTCCAGGGATTAAAAAGAAAAAAACATGAATCAAAACTTAGCTCAGTCGCCCGTGGCCTCGAGTCCAAACCCGGTTCACAATCTGAGTATCTCAGGCGAGTGAAGGAGACACTGTCCCGGAGGACAACCTGTCCAGCACGACGTCCACAGAGTTGACCTATGATATTAAATTAGCTTTGGAAAGGAGGAGAGTTGCTCCCCCCCCCTCACATCCAGGAGAGACAGACAGGCAGTCACGCAGGTGGACAGATGGACGGACAGGAAGCCGGAGACAGACGGGGACCAGCGGGTGGACGGACGAGTCCTCGTGTCACTGGACGACCTCGAAGTAGTGCAGGATGGCCATGATGTGCTGAGGCATGAAGACGTAGCCGGTGTAGACGGCCATGCCGGCCACCGAGACGAGCAGGGAGTCTGAGGAGGAGACGTTAAGGGACAAACTCTGAAGGAGCAGAGGACACGTCCATGTTTCACGTTAACCAGGCAGCAGCCTCTGAACCTGAGACTCGTGGAAACGTCTGAGTGAACAAACAGAAAATAAAACTTTCACCTGAGATCTCGTGAGGCTGTTTCCAGCTCCGGATCATTTCCTTTCTAAATCTTTACTGGTGGACGTTCGGTGGACGTGTGGACGCCGGGTCGCAGCCCCGAGGAGGACGGTAACACAACAGCCTGAGAATAATCCACACAACCACACCTGAGCCTGAGGGGACACCAACGGTAGGAGGACGTCATGGGACCATAAAGGGACAATGACGTCTTCCTCCACCACGAATCAGAGCTCCATGAACATCACACGCTGAATATCCAGCAGACCAATCACAGCTAGTGGGGGGGGGGGGACTGGGCTTTAATGTTGTTGTGCGACGACGCGTACATGTCGAGAACTGGCTGCGTTATTGTTCACCGAGGCTAGGTGTGTAACTGGAGGAGTCCACTAGGGGGCGCACCACTGACCTGGCTCTGTAATCAATGATTTGATTGTGGTAAACAAAAACAGATCCAAACAAAAACTTTGAATATCTTTAACTTCTACAGGATATTGAACAACAATGACGTGTTGTGTGTTAGTATCTGTGTGTTGTTGAATAGAAGATCACGTGTTCCTCTGTTAAAACAAAGTGTAAACAAAGATGGTGTAAACTTGGCTGAAGATCAAGTTCTAAAGTTTCCGTGGAGTTTTTCAGTTTCCACTCGGGTCAACTGGATAAAGAGTCGTTTCTATAAAGTGGAACCAGTGGAACCAGTTAGTGTGGAACTGGGATTTGTCATTAAACACACAAACACACGTCGCTCTCACACAGACCGGAACTCACATGTAACACTTTCCCTTACGAGTATCTGCTTGTTCTCTAATCAGACTTTAACCGGTTCACTCTCGACACACAGCGGACACACAACGGACACACAACGCACACGGGGTTTAAACACAATTAAACACAAACTGTTATTCATGAGTAAAACGTCTTCACTGGAATTCACGTTGTTTGAAAACGACCCTGTTAGAAAAGCTAATGGCAGCTCGGTTAGCATGTTAGCATGTTAGCTTGTTAGCAGAGAGCTGGAAGGATACTGAACACCGTCCGCTCCCAGGGCTCCAGCATGTAGAGGGCGGTCACCAGCAGGTACTGGTAATAAAACCAGTTCAGTTGTTTCCAACAGTCTCCCAGCGTCATGGTCACACTTCTTCTTCTTCTTCTTCTTCTTCTTCTACTACTTCTTCTTCTACTTCCTCCTCTTCCTCACCTTTTTCTCCTTCTTCTTCTTCTTCCTGTTGTGGGAGCGCCGGCGTCTCGTCACGCCGTGCTGCCTCTCAGCCAATCACAGCCCCGCGTTCAGCGCACTGCTCCGACGTAACCTGGGAGTTCCAACATCCTGTTTTCAAAATAAAGTAACAAAGTACATTTTCTACAAAGTTCCGGTGTGTAAGATTCAGGTGAAAGTTTCTATTGGCAGAAATTTAATATGAAATAATAATTTTCATCTAACTGTGATAGATTTGGTTTTTTTTACCCGAGAATGGGACTTTTATATATAAATACTTTGTATTTCCATCAGGAGCGGGTCTTCACTCCGAAGGCAGCCATGTTTTTTACAGTAGCCCCAAATGGACAAACTAAACCTTTTGAGTTTTTATGACAATTGAAGCTTCCACAGGTTATTTTCCATGTTTGGAATGGAAGGGGGGGGGGGGGGGGGGTTGAAGTTAGTGGTATTCAGCTGCAACAGGACACTTCACCACTAGAGGTCACTACATTGTACAGACTGAACTTTTAAAGTGCATCGTTCAGTGTTTAAATGTCTTTTATTTACAGAATCCGTGTCTTGGTGAAACTGACGCGTTTTGCTTAGAGGGCATTAAAGTTGTAAAACGAGGCTGACCTCCTGTTGGCAGTAGGTGGCGCTGTCACTATCTGTCACTATCTCTACAAACTGACTACAGATCTGTTCAGGAACATGGAAGGAATCTACGACCACTGACTGGGACTTTAAAGCAAACTGAGAGAGGAAGTCTTTCATATAAAGTGTGGGTGGAGTTAAAAAGTCAAGTGTTATTCTCTCAGCTTAACTCTTTGATACACAACACGGGTCAACAGTGAACCTACTCACTTTTTGTTTTCTATATCTTTGCAGTGACTGAATTTCCTCATCCAGTATTTCAGGTGTTTCCAAGTTAATCCTGAACTTTTTGAATAAAAATCATTTTTGTAAAACTACCCTTCTTCACAACATGGGTCAAAAATGACCCCGTAATCATTTCCAGGGTATATGCAGCAATCCTGAGATTAAATTCAATTCTTTTCAAGACCTTTTACAAGACACCGGTTACATCAACGACACTATTGAGTTTGAGATTTCATAATTAAATGAAGTTTGCCAGAACTTCTATGTAGCGCAGTATCAACACAACAGACTTTAGATAGGCCGGGAGGGAATAAAGCTCAAAAGAATAAATTGAGTTACTAAGCCAAAAGGCACAATTTATTTATAACAATAACATGCTCACTCACACATGCACACAACAGTGTTTCCCACAATATTTGTAGAGATCATGGTGGATGGACCCTGGACCCTCTTGGAAGAGGATATAGTGCATTTTAAAGTAAAGATGCATAAAATCTGGTCCACTTTGAGAGAGAAATTAAGAGGCTAGATTGAAATTAATATGGCAGTCAGAATCTAGTTGTGGTTTGAGAAACACTGCACAGACACACTGAGCAGTAAATGGTTCAGTCAACTCTGCAATATGCACTTTTATAATACTTTAAATAATAAAAGCTATTTTGCAGCATAAATAACACAAATCAGATCAACATTGTCACTGATATCTAAGATGACGCCGCGGACGGCTGCCTCAGTGATTTGGTGCGCGATGTTTTGTCTTGTTTTGTTTGTTAATTCAGTTTTTTGCTTAAAAACCGGGAGCTCTTTCAAAAGAGAGGTGCTCATGAACATCAGGGACATAACTCCAGATAATAAATTTCCGACTTTCATCGCCTCATCTATCGATATTTTGGACATTCTGGTCAAAGGTGCGCTCACCTTTGTTCACACGGTGAAGCGGCGGAGGAGAGGTAAACGGGCCGGCGCTCTTGTGCGTCTCCGTCAGCGGGGACTTCGCACAGCGCTTCCGGGAATAAACCTCTCCAACGTGTGCTCACTGTGCAACAAACTGGACGAACTGCAGCTACTAGTTGGTAAAAACAGAGACTTCTCCTCATCTTCCGTGCTGTGCTTCACGGAGACGTGGCTGTGTGGATCTGTACCGGACTCTGCGCTGCAGCTGGCTGGGTTCCAACTCTTCAGAGCGGACCGCAACTCGGAGCTCTCCGGCAAAACGAAAGGTGGAGGCATCTGCTTTTACACTAACTCTGGCTGGTGCAACGATGTGACAGTGATTCAACAGCACTGTTCTCCTGATCTGGAATATTTTTTCATTCACTGCAAACCCTTCTACTCCCCCCGTGAGTTCGCTTCATTCATTCTGGTCGGTGTTTACATTCCACCACAAGCTAACGTGCAAGAGGCACAACGCACGCTCGCTGATCAGATACTGTGTGTGGAGCGGACTAACCCGGACTCCTTAGTTATTGTCCTCGGGGACTTTAACAAAGGAAATCTCACCCGTGAACTTCCCAAATATAAACAATTTATTAAATGCCCGACCAGAGAGGAGAACATTCTGGATCACTGTTACACCACAGTAAGCAGTGCTTATCACGCCGTCCCCCGGGCTGCACTGGGACTCTCGGACCATTTCATGGTCCATTTGATTCCTGCATACAGGCAGAAATTAAAATTCTGTAAACCTGTTGTGAGGACTTCAAAGCAGTGGACCAGTGAAGCTGTGGAGGGTCTTCAGGTGTGCTCTGACTGTACAGACTGGGATGTGTTCAGGACTACTACTAAAGCCTGAAACATGCTTCTGCGACTGCGTCTGCGTCTTTTCACGCCGCTGTGGCGCAAAACTCGTTGTCATTCATGCTTCCCCAACCGTTGCGCGTCTTACAAAGCAATTCCGCGCCAGAACACTAGGCGAAGACGACCTGAGAGACGCCTTCTTTCTTCTTCTTCGATTGTTTATTTACATAGCTACTGCGGCTCCTTGTAGCCTTTTTCAGGCGGACAAATACGCCAGTCAGTGACGGGTTATACAAGTGGACATACTTTCGGATCTCTTCTGCCAAACGCTCTTCTATTTGGTCCATATTCATTCTTCTAAATCTCCCGTTGTTTCTGCCTGTATTATGGGGCATGAAACCGGAAATGCAGCTCCAGAAGGGATGTAGAGCAGACCAATCACAGCCTTGCGGGCTGAGTGAGCTTGCGGAGCTTTGCCGTAAATTTGAGAAAAGTGGGTCGACACCCGTCAGCACGTAAGGAGGGATACATAAGCACGTAAGGGACCCGGAAGGGCTCTTGCGCTTACGGGCCCGTGAAAACGCAGAAGCATGTTTCAGGCTTAAGAGTCTAGATGAGTACACAGAGGCTGTGACTTCTTATATCAGTTTCTGTGATAACAGCTGTGTTCTGCCTCTGTCTGGAGAGGGCTAAAGGCCAATTTATGCTTCTCCGAGTCCGTTAGGGACGGACGGATCGGACGGACACTTTTTGATTTATAGTTCTCCGTTGCTGAAAACAATTGGGCACCAGAACAGTAGGTGGCGCAACGGAAGACGAGTTTAGAGAAGCCTACCTCATGAGTTCTTAGAAAAAGTCCACGTTCATTATTTACCTGCTCCCGGCTTTTCACACACACAGTGTACGATGGCAACTCAATAAAATAAAGTGACACCCAGCGGGTCATAATGCTTATGTTATCGTGTCTTAACGCAGCGGTTCCCCGGTCTTGTTTCCGAACTGCGTAGCTAATTCAACAGCTTGAAGCTACACGGAGGCAGCTAGCTTCCCCCCCCCCCCAGCTTCCACACACAGTCAGCAGGGACACCCGATACTAGCTACTACCAAGTGTTTGCTTCTAACCTGACGGTGTTAAAGTCGTGACAGCGGGTTTGTGCGCTGTTCCAACCGCAGTTAGCATGGTGGCTAGCCCGCTAGCGCCGTTATGAAAGTTCGTTATAACCGTATGTGATCGTACACACATGCCGTCAGGGCTCTAACAAGCCGCCGTCAGCCGGACAACTCCACTGGCTTAACACATTTGTCACATTAATCGTAGAATCAGAGTTGTGTTTAGGTTTATTTTGTTATAGGGAATGAAACAGGAAGTTTGAAGTCCGGAAATGATGTCGTTCCGAAATGCTGTCGTTGGCGGACCAATCACAGCCAAGGGCTATCCGTAGGCTCTCCGCCATGCCGACGTGTAGTTAGAAAAATCAGAGCTGCACGAAGAGCTCTCCATGGAACCCCGGAGAAGAAGGCGGTCCTATCTGTCCGTGTCCGTCAAAACGGAGAAGCATAAATTGACCTTAAGGCAGATTACAAACTGCAAGCCCAGAGCCCCCCATTCCGCTAACGATGCAGTCAACATGGCCCTCCACTTCATCCTCCAGCACCTGGACTCCTCAGGAACCTACGCCAGGATCCTGTTTGTGGACTTCAGCTCTGCCTTCAACACAATCATCCTGAACCTGCTACAGGAGAAGCTCTCCCAGCTGAGTGGGCCTGACTCCACCTGCAGGTGGATCACAGACTTCCTGTCTGACAGGAGGCAACGCGTGAGGCTGGGTCAGCATGTCTCTGAACTCAGATCCATCAGCACCGGTTCCCCTCAAGGCTGTGTTCTTTCACCTCTTCTCTTCTCCCTGTATACCCACAGCTGCACCTCCAGTCACCTGTCCGTCAAACTCCTTCAGTTCGCGGATGACACCCCCCTCATTGGGCTCCTCTCTGATGGGGATGAGTCCGCCTACAGGTGGGAGATTGACCATCTGGTGACCTGGTGTGATCAGAACCACCTGGAGCTCAACGCTCTGAAAACAGTGGAGATGGTTGTGGACTTCAGAAGGAACCCAGCCCCCCCCCCCCTGAGAGAAGCCCCAGTCGTCACTGCAGAGTCCTGCTTCCTGGGCACCATCGTCTCCCAGGAACTCAAGTGGGAGCTGAACATCACCTGACTCTAACTTTTATTCCGCCCCCACACCTCAAGGATGAGTTAAACTAACACATTATATTATTTATTATACTGTATTACATTGCATATTGCAATCTGACACTGTTCAGTGTTTTGCATTTTGCATTTCACTTTTTACTTCACTTTTTATATCTTTTATCTTTTATATATTTTTATGTTGATATGTTTATGTCTAAATAAATGTTACTTTGTATAAATATTAGAAAAAGTTAGTAAATAAGAAGTAGATAGTGAGTAAATATATATTGTTTTTTTTGTTATTATTGCTTTTCTTATGTGTGTTGTATTTATTGTTTTTTATGTTTCTATGTTCATTGTATGCACCAATAACCAGAGCAACTTCCTGGTAGGTGCAAACCTACTTGTCAATAAATACTTTCTGATTCTGATTCTGATTCTGATTCTGATTGTTCTGGTCGACAGTGACGATGCTTCTGTTGAATCCTTTAAATAAAACACGTTAAGTTGACTTGATGCGTCTGGAGAAGCTCCGGCTGTGAGATGAGATGTTATCGTCCGTCCACTGAGTCTCATGACATGTAGCTGTGTAGCTGTCCAGCACATTAACATGAACACTGACGTCAGCTCCAGCTAGAGACTGAGAACATGCTACCTGTGCTACAACACTGCACTTTCACCGTGTGTTGATAAGACAACAGGTTGATTCAGACAAACAGTGAGTGAAAGTTAAAGCTCATGCAAAGTGGCTGAAGACGTGTGAGTCCCAGCAGAAGCAGAACTGAGGTAGCTCCAGAAAACAACCAGAAGAACCAGAACCAGACAAACTCCACCTCAACAAGTCAATAAGAAAATACAGAAGGTCTGTGAGAGCGTGAAGCAGCAGCCGACTCACCTCCACCTCCTCCTGAACATACTGGGTGATTGAACTGGGGCTGGTGCACACTCAAGGATGAACTGGGCCAATTTAGATTCACCCTCTTCCAACTATCAGGGGACTATCAAAATAAGCGAGCCGATCAAGAAGAGTCACCAACCAGATGTTGTTTACTTTTATAGCAGCGAATAAAAACAACAACAACAACGTATCCAACTCAGCTCGAGCTGCAAAAGTTCGTTCCACGTTTTGTTCTTCGCTGTAAAACCGAAAACACCACGTCGATCCTCCTCCATGTTAGTTTCTCTTCTGAAGTCACGTTAGAGTCTCTGGAATCACGATGTTCATAACTGATTAAGTTTGTCATCGTGTCTGTGGAGTTGTAGGTTTTGAAGTGTTTATATTCCTCTTGTGTGCACCAGGCCTGAGAAGATGGAGCGGATTCGTGTAGTTATACACAGACCCCCCCCCCCCCCCCCCCCCCTCGCACTTTCTGTTAATATTTAACTCTAGCAGAACTTCCTCTGTATTTTGAACACTGAACAGATCACGATCATATTCAAGCAGCGATTCACAACCAAGGTCTCTTGTCTGTGTGAACTTGTTGCTGCCAAATGACTTTTGACCAGTTATCAAATCCAAGGCTTGAATTACTTTTTACAATCGTGTCCTGACACACCAGAGTATGTACAGTGAATGTTTTGCACATGAAACCGTTGATGTTGCACAGGCAGATGAATCAGGCAGTTAAGAGTTAAAGTGTTAGAGTTCAGTCCATGAGGGACGTGCAGAGTTTTTACTGGCAGCAGAGCTGCTTGTACATTTGTTTCAGGTTTTTCAGGTTTTATCATCCACCATCTCAAGCTCCTCCCTCTCCTGACACACCAGAGAAACCAGGAAGCATCTGTTCCTCCCTGAAGAGACGCAGGCTGAAAACCAGACGATCACATTCACCTTCCAAACCAAACTGAACCAAACCAGACCAGACGTCCTGAGTGAGTCCAGCTACAGGAGAGAAGAGTCAAACTACAACCTGCCGACGCTCCACACACTGACCGTGAGTTTAACAAACACCTCGACTCAGAGGGGAAGTGAACCTCAGTGAAGTTCATGGAGCTGTGACTGACTGACTGTCTGTTTCAGCTTCACCTGGAGACTCAATGGCTTCCAGATCAGAAGAGGATCTCTGCTGTCCCGTCTGCCATGATGTCTTCAGAGATCCTGTTGTTCTGTCATGTAGCCACAGCTTCTGTAAAGACTGTTTGAAGAGCTGGTGGAAAGAGAAAGAAGTAAAAGAGTGTCCACTTTGTAAGAGAAGATCTTCAAAGTCTGTACCACCTTGTAACCTGGTGTTAAAGAACCTGTGTGAGACCTTCTTGCAGGAGAGAGATCAGAGCTCCTCACCTGCTCTCTGCAGTCTGCACTCAGAGAAACTCAGACTCTTCTGTCTGGACCATCAGCAGCCAGTGTGTGTCATCTGCAGAGATTCAGAGAAACACACCGGCCACACAATCAGACCCATCGATGAAGCTGCACAACAACACAAGAAGCAGCTTCAGGAAACTCTGGAGCCCTTGTAAGGAGAAGTTACAGAGTTTTGAACGTGTTAAAGTAGAGTTTGAACAAACAGCAGAACACATTAAGGTCCAGGCCGGACTCACAGAGACGCAGATCAAGGAGGAGTTTAAAAAGCTTCATCAGTTTCTGGAGGAGGAAGAGGAGGCCAGGATGCTGCACTGAGGGAGGAAGAGGAGCAGAAGAGTCGGATGATGAAGGAGAAGATTGAGTCTCTGAGCAGAGACATAACGTCTCTTTCAGACACAATCAGAACCACAGAGGACGAGCTGAGAGCTGAAGAAGTCTCGTTCCTGCTCAACTACAAGGCTGCAGTGGACCGAGTCCAGCAGCGCCCCCTGCTGGATGATCCACAGCTGGCCTCAGGAGCTCTGATAGACGAGGCCAAACATCTGGGCAACCTGAGCTTCAACATCTGGAACAAGATGAAGGACGTGGTCTCCTACAGTCCTGTGGTTCTGGACCCAAACTCTGCTAATCCATGGCTCGTCCTGTCTGAAGATCTGACCAGTTTGAGACTGGGAGAGGAACAGAAGCTTCCTGACAATCCAGAGAGGTTTGATCATTTCGCCTCAGTCCTGGGATCTGAGGGTTTTAACTCAGGGACTCACAGCTGGGACGTCCTGGTTGGAGACAGTACTAACTGGTTCCTGGGTGTGTCAGAAGAGTCTGTCCAGAGGAAGGGAGACGATCATTCTGGATACTGGAGAATACAGTTCTATGAAGGTGAATACTCAGCATGGTCACCATCAGCATCATCTGTTCTCTCTGTGAAGAAGATCCAGAGGATCAGAGTGAAACTGGACTGGAACAGAGGAGAACTGTCGTTCTGTGATCTTGATACCAACAAACACATTCACACCTTAACACACACTTTCACTGAGAAGATGTTTCCATACTTTAACACTATAGACCATCATCACCCATTGGAGCTGTTACCTGTGAAAGTCTCTGTGACTCTGGATCAGAGCAGTTAGAGATGAAGATTTTATTCATCATGTTTATTTACTTCTCACTCATTTTTATTTCTCCTGTCGACTTTTCCACATGTGAAAAAAATGTCATTATTTTCTGATCTTTATCTTTGGTTTGTTTTTTACTTTCATGGAAAATGTTTTCTATCATTTAGATTTTGTGTGGATCCATGAAGTCGAGCAAACTGATGAAGATCCACATAAAAACACATTTATCAATAACAGCTGATCATTGTTCACATTCAACAAACTTTATTAAAACTCACTCATGAGACATGATTCATGTTTAATCACATAAAGTCTGTTCACATATGAAATAATCCAACATATATGAACATTTGTCTGTTTGATGTGATGAAGCCAAAATGATTCTGTCTGTAAAAGTGTTTATTCAACAGCAGCCGAGTGATATGATTTTAATATTGGGATCAAAATAATAAAAACTATGAAACAGAAACAGAGTTCTGACCATTTTTAAGTTGAATTGTAAATATAACATTATCTGTCCTTAAGTAGGATTTAATACTTATTTAATCGTTGGGCCTACATGTGAAGACAAAGCCTGAGACCACATGTCCTCTTTGTTCTGGGGACAAAAGAAGACATGTGGAACGTGCACTTGAACGTGTTGATGTCGGATATTTCACAAACTACAGGACACTTATTGCAGCAGTTCAGTTGTAACAGTCAAAGAATAAAAATCTGATGAAATGTAAGATCTGCTTCATAAATACACACAAAGAAGAAAGAAGAAGAAGTTGTATCGATGTTTATGGTGAAAATGGTGAAACACCTGATCAGCAGCTCAGCGTCAAGTCCGTTAAATTTAATCAAGCTGCACAAAATCACACTGAGAGACATCTGTCCTCGAAAGACGTCTGAGCTTTACGTCCCCACGCTGGTGGTCGGAGACAAAATGCTTTCAGGTCTCATCCTCGTGAACACAATATGTCAAAAACACCTTCAGGGAATTTCCTCAAATGTGGTAAAAACGTTCACTTGGACTCGTGGATGAACTGATTCGAATTTGATGATCAAAGGTCAAAGGTCAACGTGGCTGTGACCTGAGAAATAAGCAGCTCAGAAACACCTTGAGGGAATTTCTTCAGTACAAACTTTCACCTGGACTCAAGGACACAGCAGGAGGTTCTGGGCTCTAACCAGCCACCGTCAGCCGGACAACTCCGCTGGGTGAACACATTTGTCACATTAATCATAGAAACGAGTTTGACTGTCGCTTCGATAGACCTGAAACCATCCCCCATGAAACCACACTCCAGCCCATCAGCTGCACCTCCCCCACCACAGCAAGGGCCTGCATCTTCCCACAACTTCCCACCTCAGAATCCCCCCCTCCTCCTCTACCACAGGGACGACTCTCTCCATCCTGGAGAGGGACGTCAACAGACTCTTCAGGAGACAGAACCCCCGCAAAGCAGCCGGGCCAGACTCTGTCTCTCCATCAATCCTGAAGCACTGTGCTGATCAGCTGTCTCCGGTGTTTACTGACATTTTTAACACCTCACTGGAGACATGTCACGTACCAGCCTGCTTCAAGACCTCCACCATCATCCCTGGCCCCAAAAAAACTAAGATCGCTGGACTCAACGACTACAGACCCGTCGCCCTGACCTCTGTGGTGATGAAGGCATTTGAGCTTCTCGTGCTGCTCCACCTCAAAGCCATCACTGACCCTCTCCTGGACCCCCTGCAGTTTGCCTACAGAGCCAACAGGTCTGTAGACCATGCAGTCAACATGGCCCTCCACTTCATCCTCCAGCACCTGGACTCCTCAGGAACCTACGCCAGGATCCTGTTTGTGGACTTCAGCTCTGCCTTCAACACTATCATCCTGAACCTGCTACAGGAGAAGCTCTCCCAGCTGAGTGGGCCTGACTCCTCCTCCTGCAGGTGGATCACTGACTTCCTGTCTGACAGGAGGCAACATCGAGATCAAAATAATAAAAACTATGAAACAGAAACAGAGTTCTGACCTTTTTTAAGTTGAAATGTAAATATAATATTATCTGTCATTAAGTAGGATTTAATACTTATTTAATAGTTGGGCCTACATGTGAAGACAAAGCCTGAGACCACATGTCCTCTTTGTTCTGGGGACAAAAGAAGACATGTGGAACGTGCACTTGAACGTGTTGATGTCTGATATTTCACAAACTACAGGACACTTATTGCAGCAGTTCAGTTGTAACAGTCAAAGAATAAAAATCTGATGAAATGTAAGATCTGCTTCATAAATACACACAAAGAAGAAAGAAGAAGAAGTTGTATCGATGTTTATGGTGCAAATGGTGAAACACCTGATCAGCAGCTCAGCGTCAAGTCTGTTAAATTTAATCAATCTGCACAAAATCACACTGAGAGACATCTGTCCTCGGAAGACGTCTGAGCTTTACGTCCCCACGCTGGTGGTCGGGGACAATATGCTTTCAGGTCTCATCCTCGTGAACACAATATCTCAAAAACACCTTCAGGGAATTTCCTCAAATGTGGTAAGAACGTTCACTTGGACTCGTGGATGAAGTGATTAGAATTTGATGATCAAAGGTCAAAGGTCAACGTGGCTGTGACCTGAGAAATAAGCAGCTCAGAAACACCTTGAGGGAATTTCTTCAGTACAAACTTTCACCTGGACTCAAGGACACAGCAGGAGGTTCTGGGCTCTAACCAGCCACCGTCAGCCGGACAACTCCGCTGGCTGAACACATTTGTCACATTAATCATAGAAACGAGTTTGACTGTCGCTTCGATAGACCTGAAACCATCCCCCATGAAACCAAACTCCAGCCCATCAGCTGCACCTCCCCACCACAGCAAGGGCCTGCATCTTCCCACAACTTCCCACCTCAGAATCCCCCCCCTCCTCCTCTACCACAGGGACGACTCTCTCCATCCTGGAGAGGGACGTCAACAGACTCTTCAGGAGACAGAACCCCCGCAAAGCAGCCGGGCCAGACTCTGTCTCTCCATCAATCCTGAAGCACTGTCATCAACAAGGCCCGGCCACGGATGGAGGTTGTCAGGCTGAGTGTGTAAAATCAGCCTCTCAATATGTTGGATGCATGTTAATGTGTATTTAAAGACATTTAAATTTGTGGGAAAAAAATTGGTTAGAAAATAAATCAAAAATTATAAAAAAATATAAAATATTGTCTAATCAACCAAACTGAGCGCTACTCGCGATCTGAGCCTGACGTTGCCTGTGCAGATCCTGTTGTAAGCAGGGTGTTGGCTGGGACTCTTGTTTTGAAGGGGCGTTCTAACGGAGGGGGGTGTTGTCTATAGAGAAGTTTTGAAGTGTGAAGGAAAACAGACGGGTGCGATGTCCCGATTCAATAACCATCTGTCGTGTCATTTTTCGGCTGAGGCCTCCTGACAGTATCAGAGGAAAGAACCATCGGCTACACATCAAAGGATCTTGATTTTCCCTAAATTTATATATCAACTTTTAATACTTTAAGACCCCGCGGATACTCTGATTTCCTGTGTCATTTCTTTGCTATGTATTTGAAATAAATGTATTTTATCATTTAATATTCTAATTACTCATTAAATATCATTATTTCCTTTTTCCTCTCTTACTTTATAAACAAAGGTACATTTTGTGAAACCTTTGGTGCTGATTGGACACAGGTGTTGTCTCGGAACTATCAAATACAGGATGAAGAGTTCTGTTAACACTGTGAACACACACACTATAATTTGACACACACCTGCGCACACACACACCTCAAATACACACTGAAGCAACACATGTGGACAGACCAGGCAGACCAGCTTCCTTTTAAACATATTTTTTAGTGAAACTATACATCTGTGAGACATTTTCAAAGATTTCATCTTCAGTAGGAACCGATGGATTTGGGTCAGTGACCGAGCCACAGGTACGGACTTCTGTCGTTTGGGTTTTTTATGGAAGTCACTGACAACAACAAACACACAACGATGTCAGCTTCATCCTAATAGAGATTTGTCATCAATTTTTGTACAACGAAGAAGAAGCTCAGTA
Source organism: Pleuronectes platessa (assembly GCF_947347685.1). Taxonomy (NCBI): domain Eukaryota; kingdom Metazoa; phylum Chordata; class Actinopteri; order Pleuronectiformes; family Pleuronectidae; genus Pleuronectes; species Pleuronectes platessa. Next base: position 1,005,920 of record NC_070636.1, on the reverse strand, counting down.
GAACCATTAAAGCCCAAAGCTTCAGTCATTCAAACAAGGAGTTGCTCCATCACTCCTGTGGTCTGAAGGTTTCTGACGGAGGCAGAACTTCACTGTTAATTAACTGTATCCAAGAATGGGCAATGTTAAATTATCACAGCTATAATTATTGTTTGTATGTCAACAGACAAATCATAATAAATATGAGTGAAGTGTCACAGATATGTTGATAGTGAAAATGTGTCCAGTTTATTTATATTTTAACTGACAGAAGTCCTACTTGACAGACCATCAAAAAGATCAATCATAAAGATATGTTTAATAAAAAGAAAAAAAGATCTGTCTCTCAAATATTTGTAAATCCTGAAATATCAATAAGAGTTTTGGCCTCAAAGGATCATGAATCACTTTGACTCGAGTGTGAGACACCAGCTGCAACGAGCAGATCTGAGCGTCTCACTGTTCGTCAGATGTTTAAAAGGTTTCAGAGACAGAAGACGTAGTTTTCCTCCGACGTGGAATCGACCCTCAGAGTTTCTGAGCTGATTTATGATCGTCAGACTTTAGAGATTCTCAGCAGGACTCTCTCTCTCCGTCGGGATGCTGGCGGCTCCGCTCGTCCCGAAACAACCTCTCGCTCAGAACTCGCTCCGTCCATCTCAGCAGTGGCTGGCCAGGATGTTGAAGAAGTGGTACACCTCCTCCTTATCGAACACGGCCACCTCCGTGGAGCACTCGGAGCACTGCACCGGGCGGTACACTTCATCGGCGGCCATCCCTGCCGGCGCCGGCTCAGGAGCCTGGTTTGAAGGGGTTTCTGTCTTCTGGCCCCGCCTCCTCTTCCTGCCTCTCTGCTTCCTCTCCTGCTCAGTGTTGTATCTCAGCACCTCGTCTCTCTTCACCGTGCAGTTCATCACGAACATGGCTCGATACTGAGTCCGGTAGTTTTCATGCCTGAGTGGACACAACCAAGAAAAATATGTGTGTGTCGTTAAATAACATCACAACTTTTTAAACCTACCAGTCAACATTTCATGAGCTGCTGGTGGACCTGGAGTCAGGTAAAGCACTAAAGCAACTCATGCTGAAGCAGTCACTCTCTCCGAAGCAGATTCAGTTCCTGGTCACAGATCAACCAGTGGAGGTCTCACCTCTGACAGTCCAGGCAGAGCATGGTCATGCAGGCGGGACAGTTGAGGATGGCGTCGCTCGTTGGTAAACTCTGCGTCTGACGGGACGGCTGCTTCGAGCCCGCTGGTCGTTTCCTGCTGTTGTATCTGAACAGGAAGACATGACCACGTGGTGAGGACATCTGGTCTTCGTGTCTTTTTATGTTCTAGAAGAACAATCGTTTGATAAAGTCTTGAGTGGTGTCCTCTTACCGTCTCCTCCGGGCGTCCACCCAGGCCTGGTCTCTGTCGTCCTTGTCGGGGTCGTACAGCAGCTCGTCATTGGTCAGAATGACCCGCTGTCTCCGCCTCTGGCCTGTGGAGCCGCCTGAGGAGGAAACAGACGTTGTGATAAATCTCATAAACACATTTTGGGGAAATGCTCATGCTACAGCTCGTCTCCAAGTCTTACTTGGTTTGTCCTCTTCTCCTTCGGAGTCGGAGTCGAAGTAGACGTTATCGTACACCTGAGGGTTAGAGAGTCCAGGTCCGGCTCCTCCTCCGCTTTCAAGGGTTTGTGCTGCAGAATAAACACAAACAGGGATTCAGCAGGAATTCTTTCAAACCAAGGTCCTGCTTCACAGATCAGAATTACTGTGTGGATGAACTCCACCTGTTCATCAGTTAATGATGGATCAAACACATCAAGTACTTACAGTAGATATTTTATTTAAATTCTGCAGTTATTTCTAAGATGATGTGATCAAACCCCTATGGCCACTCTGTTCCCCAGCTGCTCTGTGTGGTTGTGTGTTGGTTCCCATTGTCCCACGTCAACAGACATCAAGCAGCAGCAGAGACGCTTCACTCTGAGGACGCCATGTGGAGCCTTTGACTGATCATCTGTGAGGAAAACCTTATTGAGAATCCCTCCAGGTCTCATCCATGCAGTGTTACCTTCTGTGGACGGCCCCCAGGTCCCCTCCAGGGTCCTGATGGTGGAGCTGAGCTCCGCCTCCATCTCCTTCTCGAACTCGTCCCCGCTGGACGACTCGCTCTCCCCCGTCAGGTACTCTCTGATCAGCTTCTTCTTCTGAGCCGGAGTCCCGTTCAGCAGCACCTCCAGCTCGTCCTCGGAGCTGAACCAGGGGGACACACACAAGTTAGATAGATTCATATATTTCATAAGAAATACAATTGAGATTTTATATTTTACAGTTTGACTTCATTTTCAATAACTATTAATTACAACCAAATATATAGAACTTGAAACAATGAAGTATATATATATATATATATCTGTGAAATGGAAGGATAATTCAAGTTCTAGATTAGCTGGTATCAACTTGTTGCCTTGATGTTGAACTTTTATAAAGAAGATTTAACATATAACTGATCTACATCAGATTAAAAAAGAGTTTGTCTTTCTCTGCAAATTAAGAATTTAAATCCACAACGTTCTGGAGGAAATAATCTGTCTTTACACTTCATAGATATATTAATGTGTCATCTATTGTGACAATTATTGATGTCGACATATAAATAAACATTTTATCCACATGTAATTTCAGGCCATATTATCAACCACAATATAAACTCTTAGTGTAATGTCCTGATTTCACTTGGTTAATCTAACCACAACAATCTATTGCTTTTTGTGTCATTTTGTTTATATTATTGATTACTTTGTACATATTAATATTTATATATCTTTGATTGTTGACTTATTTATGACTTTACTGAGTTTGTCCTTCTGTTTGTCTTCACTGCTGTATCATCCACCGATTGGATTACTACTACTACTGCTACTAATAATAATCATCATAATGATAATCATTTGTGAATTATCATCTCTTAATTGACTGAATATTAACGTCGCGTTAATAAAACGGTCCTGAAACGAAGTTAGCATTGTGCGCTAACCGCTGTGTCGTCACAAAAACGACATGTGTGGTTTGTTTACGTTAGCATTCAGCTAGCTAGCCGCTAACGAGCCACAGCTAAGTGTCGTGTGTGGGTCTGACCTGCTGGCGGCGCCCTCCTCGTCACTGGGCTCCTCGATCTCATACGGGTCCAACTCCTGAGCCTTCTTCACTTCGTCCATTGTAACGTCTGAAACGGAAAATGTAACGAAGACACGAGATGTTTAACGTGTTAGCGCAACAGAGAGGGATACTTCCGCTTCCGCTTCTTCTTCTTCTAGGAGAACAGGAAGTAGGTTTACATTGAAATTACTCACTATCGCCACCAACTGATCAGAACTATGACTGCAACAGAGATTGAATATAACTTTATATAGACAGTAACTGATCATATTTATATAGTGTCACTGATCATCTTTAAATACAGTCACTGATCATCTTTATATACAGTCACTGATCATCTTTAAATACAGTCACTGATCATCTTTAAATACAGTCTCTGATCATATTTATATACAGTCACTGATCATCTTTATATACAGTCATTGATCATCTTTATATACAGTCAGTGATCATCTTTATATAAAGTCACTGATCATCTTTATATACAGTCACTGATCATCTTTATATACAGTCACTGATCATCTTTAAATACAGTCACTGATCATCTTTATATACAGTCACTGATCATCTTTATATACAGTCACTGATCATATTTATATACAGTCACTGATCATCTTTATATACAGTCATTGATCATCTTTATATACAGTCAGTGATCATCTTTATATAAAGTCACTGATCATCTTTATATACAGTCTCTGATCATATTTATATACAGTCACTGATCATCTTTATATACAGTCACTGATCATCTTTATATAAAGTCACTGATCCTCTTTATATACAGTCACTAATCATATTTATATACAGTCACTGATCATCTTTAAATACAGTCATTGATCATCTTTATATACAGTCAGTGATCATCTTTATATAAAGTCACTGATCATCTTTATATACAGTCACTGATCATATTTATATACAGTCACTAATCATCTTTATATAGAGTCTCTGATCATATTTATATAGTGTCACTGATCATCTATATATACAGTCTCTGATGGTCTTTACATATACTCTGTATACGTAGAGTTCTTACTCAACAGAGATGATATATAAAGAGACGACCTCTGTCTCTCCCGCCTCCAACAGACTGCTGCAGTTACATGACTTGGCCTGAGGGTGGAGCCGTCAGCCCAGAGATGTTCAGGTGTGTTTGACTCGTTGACTTGTGAAAGTCAGTGACCTCTGATGTCACCATCTTACAGGAAACAAGGGTTCAACATCTTCACCTGTCTGCTGCCTTGCTCAACGGCACAAATCCTCCATAGGACCCCCGTGTCACAGGTCTTCAGTACCAGGTGATTGACAGCAGCTACAAATTCTGTCATATATGTAAATTAACATGACTAGACAGCAGAAAGTGAAGGGAGAACATCTTGACTGCCCCCTGGTGGGCGGCTGCAAAGTTGTTCATATAAGCTTCATATAAGATAATATAAAAACTAGCAGAAATGCCATGATTGACAGCTGAGTCTGACTCGTGATTGGTTGAGCATGTGTATGGGCGGGACCTCGATACCATGGCTCCACCCCATGAAGATGACTTTCTTCTTCTTTTTGTTGTTTAATGGCAGCTGGCACCGAACGTTAAAGGTGCATTACCGCCACCTCTTTATATACAGTCACTAATCATCTTTATATACAGTCACTGATCATCTTTATATAAAGTGACTGATCCTCTTTATATACAGTCACTGATCATCTTTATATACAGTCACTGATCATCTTTATATACAGTCACTGATCATCTTTATATAAAGTCACTGATCCTCTTTATATACAGTCACTGATCCTCTTTATATACAGTCACTGATCATCTGTATATACAGTCAATTATCATCTTTATATACAGTCACTGATCCTCTTTATATACAGTCACTGATCATCTTTATATAAAGTCACTGATCCTCTTTATATACAGTCACTGATCATCTTTATATACAGTCACTGATCCTCTTTATATACAGTCACTGACCATCTTTATATACAGTAACTGATCCTCTTTATATACAGTCACTGATCCTCTTTATATACAGTCACTGACCATCTTTATATACAGTCACTGATCCTCTTTATATACAGTCACTGATCATCTTTATATACAGTAACTGATCATCTTTATATACAGTCACTGATCATCTTTATATACAGTCACTGATCATCTTTATATACAGTCACTGATCCTCTTTATATAGAGTTATATATGAAAACCCAGTGTTTGTGTGTTTACGTCTTCCTCTGTTTTTGTTTTTGTGTCGTCCCTCTAGTAATTTGTCATACAACGTGTCTTTGCTGGTGTGTGTGTGTTTGTGTGCGTGTGTGTGTGTGTGTTTGTTTTAGTGTGTTTGTGTGTGTGTGTGTGTGTGTGTGTTCGGTGTGTGTTTGTGTTAGTGTGTGTGTGTTTGTGTGTGTGTGTTGCTGGGTGACATTTTTCATTCCAGGTGTGACATTCACTCCCCCGACAGTCGGCCTCTTCTCCAACACACACTAAACAACTCCTCTCTGATTTTACCTGCCTCCCACACACACACACACACACACACACACACACACACACACACACACACACCTTACAGTCCACCTCTTTCTCAGCTCTGCCGCTCGACAAGCTAATTTAGCCAATTACACACAGGTGTGATGCTAATTTCCCGAGCTGGCAGCCAGGAGGTAAAAATAAGATAATTACACACATCTGTCCCCCGGCGGCAGCAGGGCTCTCCCACCGGGTGTCGGTGCCACCGCCACCACACAACACACCAGAGGAAAAACAACACTGTTTGATAATGGAGGAGAGGACAATGGACAGTGTGTGTGTCTGTGTGTGTGTAGGAATCCATGCTGTAGCCGCAGTTGCTTTCTCTCCTCTTTGTTTGAGGCTTTCAATGGATTTTCAGCGATACACAGCAATTTCCTGCCTGAAAAGAAAAGCGGTCTCTCTGGTGCGGAGGGATAATTACGTGAAGCTGTTTTCGAAGGCGACGGGTTTTGTATCTGTCGCTGTTCAGACTCTGTGTGTGCGATGGGGGGGGGGGGTCGGAGCTCAGAACACGTAAAAAAACATAACACAGTGGGAACAGACAGAGGCCTCCAGACCCTGAAGGATCCTCCCTGCAGACGTGTCCTAATGCTACATCATTAGTGTGTCTGTGTGTAGTGATGTGTGTGTCCAGAGCGGCAACACGAATGCTAACTGCAGCTTTGAATGTGAAGCAACAGGAAATTGTAAACAACAACACTGATCTTTCCACAGCAGAGTTTATACGTCATGCCCCGCCTCCTGCTGCTCTACAGGCTCCGCCCCTCTACCCAGGCTCCGCCCCTCACCTAGATGTTCCCACATGTTCCTGTTTGAACGAGTCGGAACCAACAACCTGCTGCTGCTGCTTCACAAACACTCACTACATAAACTGTCCAGTTGATATTTGACAGAGTTCATGTCTATAGATGAACTCCACGTCCCCACTTCCTCCCACTGTCCAGACAGGAAGTCAAAGTCTCCGGGACACGATCGCTGCCATCTTGTGGTGATCATTTGGAGCCAGAGACAGAAACATGAACACTACAATATTTGATGAAAACTAAACGTGTTTGTTTGATGCATCAACACCTCCTGACAGCCTCCGCTCAGCACAATGCATCATGGTCCAGACGGCGCACAGACCCGCCCACGTGTCACCTCCTCGGACCCGAGTGTCTCCGGATCCAAATGGAGTCGGAGAGGATTTGATTATTGAGACTCCAGCTGTCATGTGGACATGTGAGTCTCCGAGGTGCTCTCACCCTGCCACGAGAAATAGATTGCTCCTCAGACACAACCTCCATCTCTGCTTCCCGTGGAGCACGTGTGATGACTCTGTGCCTACAGGTGGCGTTATTCTACATTCTCACCTGGACGGACCTGTCAGTCATCCAGAGAACCCCCCCCCCCCCTCCCCCCGAGACCCGGCACTCTCTGACAAACGAAGGTCCAGAGAGGAAGAGGAAGAAGAATAGAATGACATGAGCTGTATATACGTTAAAGAACAGGGAGGTGACCAGATAGAGAAAACACGACTAAAGAATATACATATTTTACAAAACAACATATTTTCTTTCAAATTAGATTGTTTATAAACAGTGATCGACCAATCAGAGTCAAGCAACCGTGACAAGCAGCGACAGGTGGGATGATGGCACCTACTTTTTTCGCCTACCTATCTTTTCTTTCAGTTAATGTCATAAACCCTGCCTCCTCCATGTTAGCAGATGGGACATGGAACAAACCAAAAAAGATGGACCAACTGCAAATTACATCCTTGAGACACGGTTCATGACCCGTTCATCAGCCAGCCACCAGGGGGCGATCAGGATGTTTGGGCTTCACTTGGGACTTTTGAACTTCATGTCCATTTTTCTGTTCTGTCGTTTGAGAACCTCCAGGGAACCCTGCAGTTCTCAGAGTGTGAGCAGCTCCACCTGTTGGCGAGCGCTGGAAACACGGGAGGCGGCCGAGCGTCATTATCTCCCGTCACCTCCGATGAGCCTCGCTCGGCCGCCACCCCCCAGCCTCACGGGAAGAGTGCAAGGACTTGATTATCAGGTGGTGTCGGTGAGCTGTGACCCGCTGGAGCCCAGTGAGATTGAAACACACACCTGTACAGACACACACACACAAAGACACACACACACACACACACACATGTTCTCCAGTGTCAGAGGAACATTGAAAGTGTGAGGAAATAACAAGGGACTGAGTCATTTAATTTGACTTCATGGAGTGTGTGTGTGTGTGTGTGTGTGTGTGTGTGTGTGTGTGTGTGTGTGTGTGTTTCTGTGTGTGTGAGACATTTTGCAGCTGGGTCATTTCCATCTCTCTCCCACTCTGTCACCTCTCCCTTCCTCATTTTCCTTTTCCTCCCATCATTCCCGTCTTTGATTCATTCATTTCTCCCCCTCTCCTTCCTTCAATACATTCATCCCTGTCTCACCTCCTCCATCTTTCCTCCATCCATCTTTTCCTCTCTTTTTTCTTCATTGGCCTCGTTCTCATCCTTCATTTCCCTTTTCTTTGTTTTTCCTTACCCTCCTTCTTTTATATTCATTCATTCCTCCCTCTCCTCTTTCTCGCAATCTTTTCCTCCCACTGTCACGTTTCTTGGTCTGGTCTTCTCCTCCCTCCACCCATCGTTCCCTTCTTTTCTTCTCTCTTTCTTTTCTTTACTTAAAAGACTGAAGGTTCGAACCAAACGAGGGCAGTGAGAAAACGCCCTGTAGTGACCCCTAGTGGCAGACAGTGACACACTCACCCATATTTTACACCTTTCATGTGAGGGACTGGTCCCTGAGATGATGTATCAGTGGTTTACAGTGGACAAACTGCTGCAGTGTGTGTTTCCATGTCCTCTCTCCGTCCTCTCTGGACAGTTTTCATACTTTGAGGCCCCCTAGTGGTCCTTCAAGTCATTACGGAGAGTAAAAGCACAGAAAATGTATTTTACACAATATGGGCCCTTTAAAATGTGGTTCTCATGATGAAGGTGTATGAACACACACACACACACACACACACACATACACACATACAGACACACACAGACA